>NC_092872.1:585636767-585854267 GCF_028372415.1 Notamacropus eugenii
TATAGAAATATATTTTGCATGATTTTACATGCATAATTAATGTATTGCTTGCTTCTCAGTCAATGGAGGAAGTGCAGTGGGGAAGTAGAAAATTTAGAACTCAATTTTTTAAAAACGAATGTTAAAAATAAATCAATAATAAATATATATTTTAAAAACAAGCAGTAAATAGACATGAAAAGGGTGACATTGAAGTCTGAACACTATTGTATGGACAATATTGTATCTCATCCGTCTTTGACATATCTCACCACTGTTAAGACATCAGATTTCTTGAATTTATTTAAGATAATGCCAGAAATATTTCCATGATCCTGTAGCTTCTATGGAAATAATTGTTGTGATAGTCAGAAAGTTTGTTTTATTGGATATATAATAGAGGATCTGTAAATGAAAAAAGAATTGAAGATGAAATGAAGACTATTTTTTTAAAATATGTAAAACTAAAATTTGATACTTACATACAATGATTATTAAATTTTGTCTTTGCATTTTACTAATTTTATTTTTAAAGTCTCTCAGGGTTCTCATGTGTTTTATTTTTATTCATTCTTTTGAAGTAATTGATGAGTAAAAGTGATATTGCCCTGTCATTGAAGCTAATATTTCTGCATTTAATTTAAACAGGTAACTACGACTTGTGCATATGGCTGAAATAAAATATCAGGAGCAAGACAGTTCAAAGTACAGCCAAGCTCTAAGTTTGCTTTTTCTTTGAAACTTCCAATTAGGATCAAATCTGTGGTTTAGTAATATGAATAATGGCCAGTGTGAAAGTACCATATTTAAAATCCATTTGATCTAGAGTCTTGAATGGTAAATTATATTGTCATGGGTTGAATTAAAGATCTTTAGGTGAAAGAATATGCTTTAATTCTGCACTACTATTCTTCTATTATGATCACTTATGAAATAGCTCAAATGGAAAACATACTTTGTTTTCATAGAACTTAGAATTATCCTTTAGTAAAGTCATATTCTGATCCTTTTTTAAGGTGTGGACATGACCCTGGGTTCTTGAAAGCTCTGACGGTAGTAAACACATCTTCCCAAGCTAGGAAGGCTTGGTATAGACTATGTCCCTCTGAGGATCAATGTACCCAAATTTATAATCAGATGAGTACACATTTAAAAGCTAGTAAAAGATGGGATTTTAGTTGGAACTTACGGAAGCCAGGGAGTTCAGTAGTTCAAGTGGAGGAGGGAGAGTCTTCCAGTCATGGGAGGCAGAGAACATTCCTGGGGCAAAAAAATGGGGTATCTTGTTCATGGAGCAGCCAGGAAACCAATGTCACAGGTTCAAAGAGTATATTTTAGAGAGAAAGGTATAAGAAACTTGGAAAAGTAGGAGGATACTAAGTTATGAAGGACTTCGAATGTCATACAGAACATTGTTGTGGGAATGGAATGAGCTTTGCAAATCTTAAAGTGCTATACAAATGCCAGCTATTATTGTCAAAATTTGAAATATTTATTCAAATTAACCTGGATTTTAATTTATCTCCTCCATGGAGCCATCAGCAATACTCATCCACCAGCTGAAATGATGTCCCATTTCCTCCGAACTCCCATTAGCATTTCATGTGTAGCACTGTTATGTACTTATTATATCCTACCTTGAACTACACAGTTATTTGTAACTATGTCTTGTCTCCTTTACTATAAACTCAGTCACACATGAGAATGTGTTTCTTTCTCATCTATCTCCCTCAGCACCTAGGACGGTACCTTGAACATACTTCAGAACATTTGAGTACTCTCCTCCATAAACCCTCCACAGAGAGTCTACCCCAAATGTTGGGCACCTCCCTTTAGACCTCAACATTAAATGGGCCTCAGTGAAGCATACTGGCTGTGCTATACAATCAGTCCACTTCCTTACACTTATCAAGTACTTAGATGATTTTTAAAATGAAGAAGCTTTGGACATTAAAATATAACGGGATAGATTTGGGGCAGGCAAAATCATAATCAGTTTTCAAGATCTTTTTTTTACTTACCTAAAATTATTTTTAAAAACTAACAGAAAAAAAAAAACAAAGCAGTCACAAATATCAGGCTTTGACCAAATCTTCCCAAAATATAGGAAACTAGATGAGTTTATGAAATGAACCAAATAAGTGCCAAGTATCATGGCGCACACCTCTAAACTCCCTATTATTGGGGGAGGCTGAGGACTGTAATCATTTGAGCTGAAGATTTTTGAGCTGCAGAAAAACAAAAATAATCAACTGGATGTCCACACCAAGTCTGGCACCAATATGGTTGTGATAACTGTAACCTTTACATTGTTTGATGTTATAGTTATAATAATAGGATTCAAATATGGCATCACTTAGACTTGAGTGGCCATGAAGCTTACAGGCAAAGACAAAGTTTGTACTTTTCTACAGTTTTGATTTATATTGACTGTATCAGGAAAAAATGCTCATAGCTTTTGATTGGAAGGAACTTTTGACAAGCTACAGGGGTCTTAAGGTATCCTCCTACTGCTGCCTTAGATAGCCAGCTTACATCCTGCCCTTGTTTTGGTCCCAATAAGGAAACTCTCACTACTGAAACCTCACTTGAGCCTAGTACTGATTGATAAGTGACCCCAGAAACTTCATCATATCTGGGTCTGATTACAAATATCCCTTCCATATCTGGTACCAATGACCTGTTTTCAGTCGAGCCCATTCTTAGGGTGTATAATTTTGCCACCTGACCCACAATTTTGTGTGTATTTCTTTCCCCACAGTGCTGGGTGATTTTCTTGCACCACTGGAGACAAACTTGTCTGTTTATATTGCTATATAACGTGTAAAGCTTTTCTTTGCCTGCTTGCTGCACCACATAATAAAGGTCTTTTCTCTATCAACTTATCAAGTACCAGTTTTTTGCAAATTCTTGACACCAGGTCTTGGCTTTACCTGAGGTCTGAAGCCAAATAAAGCAATGATGAGGCCAGAGAGAATGAGACCACCAGGTTTCTTAAGGTGCTTAATATAGGTTTACTGACTGACAGACTGACTGACTGAAGCAACCCACTTAAAAAAGATGGGTGCTCAAAGCTTCCTGGATAATCAACCAGACGGGCCCACAAGTGGCCAATACAGTTCTGTCCTGGTTTAAGATAGAAAGATCCAGTCTCTAAATGAATAAATGAATCCAAGTTAAAAGGGGCTTTCAAATAGTTAAACATGTTTTGATCTGGTCCTCCACACTCCTCTCCCCACCCAAGCAGAGAGCACAGAAGAACAGAAAACTTCAAGGCTATACTCCAAGCCAACCAAAACCACATAAGATTTATTCCCTTCTCAAACATACAAGAAGATAGAAATGGTGTTGAGAGTTATCACTGGACCATCATGGAAGAAAGCCTCTCCCTACTACAGGTGAAATTTTTGTGAGTCGAAGAAGCTAGACTGGAGGTCTTTTCCATACATGGTAAGTTGTGATTTTAGCAAGCATTCTCAAACTTTATTTTTGTCATAGCACAACACTGTTGCACGTTGAAGATTTAATTTGGCTACAAAGAAGGGTTTTCATGCATTTGACCCTCCATACTCATTGCCTCTTCTTCCAACCCTCTCAACCATTTCATCTGAACCATAGTGTTCAGAAGTAGGGAGCAAAATGTATTTTAATTTGTTTGGACTCTGACAGGTCATAACATTAATTTCATGTTCAAAAAGAACTGATTTTAAGGTCAAAAGGGATAGTTTATAATTAATAATGTTTTAAATGTATAGGTCGAAAGCAGATTTTCATATGCCATTACATACCATTTGAAAGCAGTGGAATAAAGGCTTCTTTTTTTAAATTTTAAATTATTTTATTTGTTTTCAGTTTTCTACAATTCCATATATCTTAGATTTTTTTCCCCTCCCTCCCTCTCCTTCCCCCCTCCATCCCCACTCCCTTCCCAAGACTACGTGCAATCTTATATAGATTCTACACATTCATTCCTATTAAATACATTTTCACCTTAGTCATGTTGCATAGAAGAACTAAAATGAATGGGAGAAATCATAAAACAAAACAAAGCATAACACAAGAGAAAATGGTCTGCTGTATTCTGCGATCCAATTCCATAGTTCTTTCTCTGGATGTGGAAGGCATTTAGCCTCAAAAGTCCATTGGAAATTTTTTAAGTCTGTGAAGGACTGAGTCTACCAGAAAAATTCCTCACGTACTGTGGTTGTTGCTGTGTACAGAGTTCTTCTGGTTCTGCTCCTTTCACTCAGCATCACTTCATATAAGTCCTTCCAGGCCTCTCTGAAGTCTTCCTGTTCATCATTTCTTATAGCAAAGTAGTACTCCATTCACATACCACAACTTGTTTAGCCATTCACCAGTTGATGGGCATCTCTTTGATTTCCAGTTTTTGGCCACCACAAAGAGAGCTGCTACAAATATTTTTGTATGTGTGGGACCCTTTCCCATTTTAATGATCTCTTTGGGATACAGTCCTCGAAGTGATATTGCTGGGTCAAAGGGTATGCACCTTTTTGTAGCCCTTTGGGCATAGCTCCAAATTGCTCTCCAGAATGGTTGGATCAGCTGTCAGCTCCACCAACAATGAATTAGTGTTCCAACTCTTCCCACATCTTCTCCAACATTTATCATCTTCCTGTTCTGTCGTTATTAGCCAATCTGAAGGTGTGATGTGGTACCTCAGAGTTTTGATTTGCATCTCTCTAATCAGTAGTGATTTAGAGCATTTTTTCATATGACTGTAGATAGCTTTAATTTCTTCCTCTGAAAACTGCCTATTCATATCCTTTGACCATTTCTCAATTGAAAAATGACTTGTATTCTTCTAAATTTGACTCATTTCTCTATGTATTTTAGAAATGAAGCCAAATAAAGGCTTCTTGATATAACTATGACATAGTCATTTAGATTTCTTTCCCTATCCTAGAACCAATAGTTTCCATAGGACCCTAGGACCCTGGACCTTAGATAGTTTGGCTTCAGGTTGCTGGCAGAGATGGTTGATATCTCTGGTCCAGCAGGATCAGGCAAAAACAAGAAGCCCTTACTCAGAATTCTTGATATATATTTAAACTAAGGCTCCAGGGGAAACTACAGCCACTCTGCTGTGGTAACTTACCTCAGATGCCTGAAATAATTAAGCTTTAATATCAGAATTCACACTTATATGTTCGTGTTTTTCAATCACATAATTTTAAAACACTAAGCACCATGATGAAATTTCTAGATGCCAAAGCAAGTTGATGCGTGGTATTTAAGAACTAGAAAAGCTTCATTTACCACCCACCCTCTTTTCATTTACGCAAGTATATCTAACTAAAACTAAGTTTATTTATTTTAGACAAACTCAGAGGAAAAACTAAAAATACAAGGTCTATATTTGGTGAAAATTAGCAAATTTTCTGACAAAAAATAAATCATATGATATTTCAGGGCATTTCACACTCAGTTCCTAAAATAACAACTTATATATTTGATACTACATGAGGGGGGGAAACAACAAAACCTTCTAAACTTCTAAGCTAAGACACTGTAAAATTTCATTCCCTAACAGAATTTTAAAGTAGAGTTAAAGGTCTATGAACAAACAGAGGGTTATTATGGAAATCAGCTTCTGGCTAAAACTCAGAAAGCCAAATCTGTTCTGATTTTAAGTCTAAATTAAAGAAGGCATGTTTTATGCTGCTTTTAATTAGCTTTATATTACAAAATTTCTTAAGTCTGTTGTGAAGGAAGCTATATAAAGGCATATTGTACTATAAATGTTGGCATAACCTTAACTACACTGGTGCCATTATAACTAAACTATTTACAGGCCTACTTCAATTGGATTTAAGAAATAAATTATTTGGCACTGAGAAAGTATTTCCGATGTTTAATTTCACATACTGCTGCAACAGAAATAGTTTTAGTACAGTCTACATTTACATTTACCTTAGCCCCATGTAATTTCTTAAGAGAAAAAAGGAAGCAAAATTACATATTAACAATATTCCTAATAGGATTTTATTTGTTAAAAAGCAGAGTACATACAAGTTAACATAAATATTGAAATTTTTAGTAGGATCTGATAATGTATCCACCCAATAAAACATAAGCTCTCAGGGCACAGTTTCTCTGTAATCCCCATGTACTAGTATACTAGTACTAGTATACTAGTACTGCTAGTTACAGCTATATTATCTTAGACGAGTCACTTCACAGCTATCTTAATTTTCTCATCTGTAAAATGAGAACAGCAACTTTATAATTATATAAATGTTGGTTATCATAATATTTCTTGGATATACTCTAATTCCAATGGTTCTATGATCTCATTGATGTGAATATTCCCTCCAGCATAGCAAATTTTAACCCACCTCTGCCATGTGACTCTTGTTGATTTTATTCCAAAAACCTGTCATATTGGGTCCACCCAAAGTGTGGGGGTTTCTTCAAATTCTCCTGAGATTACATGATCATATTACTAAAATAAAGGCATGACATCTGAGCCATAGGGGAAGAAAGGAAATGGCTGCTGCCAAGGCCCTAGAGAGGGCATTAGCCTCTCCCCAACACTAAGGAAGCCAACTGTCAGTATATAAAATTTGAGAAATATAGGAATTCTTTGCTGGTGTTCATAAGTTGTGTTATCATACTACTATAATTAAACTAGTTACCTTCTTTAGATGCAAAAGATAAAACCTGAATGTGTATTTTGTATCCTCTTACAATTGTGTTTCAGTGTGTGTATGCCTGGAGAAGTCTAGACTACTAAGCTGTCTGGGGTTTTGGACATAGAGAATATTTAAAGATTTAGTAATACGCCTGTCATAAAGTGAACAGAAGCATTTTTGACACGTTCTGAGTCATTTCCTCTTTTTTCATGTATGTCTGTGTCAAAGGTCTTAGAATCCTAACAGCTCAGTTTTTTATGTAGAAAATACTTTTTATATTTGAGCTTTTACTCGTACTCTGGGATAGAACATAGTGGAGAGATGCTACTCGTGCTATACTTTTTAACAATAAAGAATGAATTTCAAAACAGTAAAATCAAAATGTACATTTCCAAAATAGGTGACGGATAGTTACTCTCTTCCCACTTTCCAAAACACAGTGGAACAATCATTTCACCATTAAGTTTGATAGCTACACACAATGGTATAAGAGCCATAGCAATTATTATGATTGGAACCAGACCAAAAATGACTAGCTAGTCATAAAATGGTAAACAAAATGTACATCTGAACATAGGTCTCACACTTGGTAGTTTTTACTAGCCAGTATACTACATGCTCCAAAGAGTCCTAGTATAGGAGACCAGGTTAATACTATTATCTTCTAACCTATTTCTGCAAATCTGAAACTGTAGCCAGAAAAGGAGATGTGTAGAAGCACTAAAAAGTTGATATACAGCCATTTTTGCATCAAATCCAGATGGTATACAAATCTAAAATAAAATGTGATTACTTAAATATTTATTTTTCAAGTTTTCCTTTCCTTTCTTCCTCCCATTTCATGACACAGGCATTATAGTCAACTGCCCTGTCATACAGTAATGAAAGCAAATCAGCATGGATAATAAACTGAAGATATATTGGCAAGACTTACACATTTTAGAGAAAAATTATGTAGAATGGGTCCTGTTTTGTGGAATAGGGCAAGGATGGTGCTAGAGGTCAGTGACAAAATGGTTTTATTTTAATGACAAATTAATGATGTTTTTATCTTTACGGTAATTTTATTTCTAATTCTTTAGTGAATATATGATTAAATACATACCATTCATTATTTACTGTTGTTTAAATATTATTTATTGTAAAGTTTAAATAAATGAAGAGATTTTGTTCTCATTATACCACAGTACTATATTTCCTCAAATAAAGGCTATATTAAAATTCAACTTGATGTAATAAATATACAGTAATTATAAAAACAAGAAACAATTACTGATCTTGGGGGTCTACTACAGAGAAAAAAATTTTTTATTTTTTATTTTTTATTTTTTTTAATGTTTAACAATCACTGCCATACAATTGCGATTTTATCCCTCCCCACCCCCCACTACCTCCCACCCTCCCCACGACTGCATACAATTCTGTATAGATTCTACATATACTTTCCTATTGAGTATATTTTCACTATAGTCATGCTATGTAGTCAGACTAAGATAAATGAAAGAAATCATATAACAAATCAGAACATGATACACAAACAGATACACATACACAAACATGATCTGCTACATTATGTGAGTGACTTCCATATTTCTCTCTCTGAGTGTGGAAGGCATTTTGCCTTGAGGTCCACCATTGGGATTTTTTTTTTTTTTCAGAAGTTCTTGTGTTATTACAAAAATCTAAGTCTACCAGAAAAAACTCTCACACACTGTGGTTGTTGCTGTGCATAAAGTTCTCCTGGTTCTGCTCCTTTCACTCAGCATCAGGTCATATAAGTCCTTCCAGGCCTCTCTGAAGTCTTCTTGTTCATCATTTCTTATGGCACAATAGTACTCCATTACATTCATATACCATAATTTATTCAGCCATTCCCCAATTGATGGACATCCCCTTGACTTCCAGTTTTTGGCAACTACATAGAGTGCTGCTATAAATATTTTTGTACATGTGGGACCCTTTCCCATTTTTATGATCTCTTGGGGATATAGTCCTAGTAGAGATATTGCTGGGTTAAAGGGTATGCACATTTTTGTAGCCCTTTGGGCATAGTTCCAAATTGCTCTCCAGAATGGTTGGATGCGCTCACAGCTCCACCAACAATGAATTAGTGTTCCAACTCTCCCACATCCTCTCCAGCATTTATCTACAGAGAAAAAAATTGAACAAACATGTACACAGGCCATCACCCTTGCCATCTGTCCTGCCACTCACACCGTAACTTGTTACTTTGAACTGTATTGTGACTGCACTTTATATACATATCTCTTACCACAGACCAAAATCTCTTCCCTGGTGACCAGATTTCCCTGTGTTTTGTCTACCCCTGTTAAAATGTAAATTCCTTAAGGGCTGGAACTGTATTACTTTTGTAGCTGTTTCCTTAGCACTTAACACTGGACTAGGTATGCCAAGTTCAAATATCTTTCAAAATATCTCTGATTTCACCAAAGCAGGTAATATCTCCATCTCATTGAGATCTTAATCTCTCAGTTTCTCTACAGACAATATTTCAGTAGCTGTGGTCAAAGTGAACATTACTTGGTGATCAAATTTCTGATTCTAAATGTCTATAACCTTAGAATATATATAGATTGCTCCCTCTGTCATCCCCACTCTTAACTTTCAAGCTCTCCCTCTCTGATAGCTCTTTTTCTACTGTCTATAAATGTGCCCATGTCTTCCTTATCTTCAAAACAAAACACTTCACTTGATCCTTTTGTTGCCTATAATTATCTTCCTATACATCCTCCTCCCTCTGTAGTTCAACTCCTTGAAAAGGTCTTCTGCAATAGATGCCTCCACTTTCTCTTCTCTTTTTCTCAGCCCCTTACAATCTGACCTCCACCCTTATTCCACCGGGGAACTGCCCTCTCCAATGTTATCAGTGATCTAGCTGCCAAATCCAATTGACTTTTCTCAATCCTGACTCTTCCTAACATCTCTGAAGCCTTTGCTACCGCTGATCACTTCTCCTTCATACATTCTTCTCTCTAGGTTCTTGGAATAATGCTCTCTAGTTTCTCCTCCTACTTTTCTGACCACTCCTCTGCTGGATCCTCTTCCAGATCAAGCCCTCTAACAGATGTCCCTCAGGATTTTGTCCTGGGCCTTGACTTTCTCTATACTACTTCACTTCATGATCTCATGAGCTTCAGTGGATTTAATTCAGGATGACTGGTGGAAATACTAATGAGAGTTCAGAGGAAATGGGATATCATTTCAGCTGGAGGATGAGTATTGCTGATAGCTCCTTGGAGGAAATAATTTAAAATCAAGGTTAATTCAAGTCAATATTTTGATAACAATAATTGGCATTTGTGTAGCACTTTAACATTTGCAAATCACTTTGCAGGTTCATTCCATTTCCACAAAGACTCCTTTTACATAGGAACTACTAGTGGTTCCATGAACTAAGTCTCCATTAAAATTGAGATTTGAGAGAGATACCATTGAATCAGAAGCCTAAAATTGAAAATTACTTTAGAAGTCATCTAATTCACCACCTTCATTTTATAGGTGAAGAATCTGAAGCCCACAAAAGTAGAATTTCTTTCCAGATACCTAGTTGTGCAACTGAGAACATTAATTTGTATATTCCAAATATCCATTTACCCATATTCTATGGAGAAAATTTGTAGAAATGAGAAATCCCTAAATCTCCTAGATAAGAAACTGATCCCTGCTTGATTTTCCTTAATGAGCATCCAGATGTTGACCATTAAGATGAGATTATTGGATATTGCCTTGTCTTGACAGAAGCAGTCACATTCACTACTAAAACCAGAAAGATCTGTGAAGCAAATACTTTCTGCCTTTGGGTGTCCACTCAGCTAACATTTCAGACTTTTCTGAGAGTGTTTATAAAGTAAATGTAGGATGGAGATTATCCACTACAGAATTTTTGATAGAGTTTAAGTTCTAGATAGTAATCTTGTTCCACCAGTGCAGCCTAGTTTCCAATACTCTGATAGTTTTAGGAGGGCAAGGATTGTGGTTGTTTTTTTTTTTTTTTTTTGACAGAGATGTGTTGCTTTGATGCATGTAGAGAACAAAGCATGTAAACAGTGTCATATGTGATCAGTGTTACTTTGTGATGAGGCCTATTTCTGTTCTTAGCCTAACATTTTATGTAAGTTCTGTTTATATGAAAATAAGAGATAACTGTATAGATGTAATCATTTGTCACTGTATTTAGTTTGTGAAGATTGGGTGCATTTGTAAATATCTGGTTGTTTGATGGAATGCCTTTGACAAATGTAACTCTCCAGGACTTAAATGTGGCTCTTAATTTCTCTATATTTGTAGTTATATATCATAAGAATCCATTAGCAATGTGAGAGTGATAGTAGGTCTTTACAAGCTTAATCAGTGGAAATTTCTCTTTTGGCATATGTATCTAGAATTTTTACCATACCAACAGTTGTCATAGTAGCAGCCCCAGTTGAGAATTGTGATTATATACCCTCTCATTCAGCTTGATGATAAAAGCACAATTATTCTAATCTATTTCAGTCAGAATTTTATTTTCCCAAGGGGGTAGTTGATGATCAGCTTATCAAGAAGATATTCCTTACCTTTGCTTGAATAAAACATTAAAAAATACCATATTTGGAGCACACTGATAATCAGTATATTATGTCATCAAATTAGAATGTAAAACAAAGTCATTATACCCAACCATAAACTGGGGTATCTCAATTTGTATAACTTTTTATATATGAAACTCTAAAATTATGTTAAACAATTGGGGATTTACTATTTCTTTTTACAAAAGACTACCTTTCACTTTACAAAATTATTCACAATAAAGTTCCTCTAAATAAAAATCATTCCACATTATTTAAAATATAATTTAGTTTACATATTGCATAAAAGAAGCATGGTATAGGCCAGGGGATAAAATATGGGTCTTGTATATAGTCTGGAATCCTCCTTCAGATACTTGTTAGTTTTGTGACCCTGAAGCAGATTATTTAACATTGGAATCTCAAATTTCTCCTCTGTAAAATGTGAATAACAGTAGCCCTTACCAGAACTTCAGATCTGGAAGGGACTTTAGTGGTCATCTAGTCCCAATCCTATTAAAGAAAAAGAATTTTCTTTACAGCATACCTGACAAGATCATTATCTAGGATTTTTGAATACATCCATTGAGGAGGAACCCAGTACCTCCTGAGGCATGCCATTCCCACTGTGCGTAGCTCCTTACATCAGGCCTTTTCAGATTTTCCCCATTGCTTGTGGTACTACTTTCTGCAAGAGGGATTCAAACTCCAATCCTTTTTCTACACAGCCCTTCCAACAACTGATGACAGTCACGTCCTGTATTCTACCTCCTCAGTCTTCTGTTGTCTGGTTAAGGACCCTCAGTTCCTTCAGCTGATCTTCGTATATCATGAACTCTTGCTCTTTACCATTCTGATTGTTCTCTTGTAAATATTCTCCAGCTTGTCAGTTTCTTTCCTGAAGTGTGGAATCCAGAACCAAATAAATGTATAGGCAGCACTTCACAAAACTGGAAATCAGCTATAATTAGCTACACAGATTTTTCAGAAGCACCTCTGTTGCTTGAAGATAGGATACTGTGATATGATTTAATTCAAGTGATTTCACAGCAGTTATTCAATAACTGATTTTTATTGAATTGAAATTAGCGTTTTAAATATGCTTTAGTGTACAGGTAAACTGTGTTCAGACCATTAAATAATTGAGTAACCCAGTGGCAATGGCATCATGTTAGATTTTATTTAGAATAATAATAATTATTTAAAGGCATGCTCCCTGCCTTTCATGAGTTTTCATAGAATTATGAGCACTCAACACATTAAGGCATTTTTCCAAATTAAAAAAAAAAACAACACCCCACAACCATTTTTTTCTAGATTTTATTTTGCACAGTGGCAGGAAGAGGTGATTCATTGGGAAAATAAGCCTCTAGCAGGTTCTACCATTTGTAGACAGTATTGCAGTGGGACTATATTTACTGTCTCATTATGTCCTGTTTATATAACCACTGTCTTTTGTATTAAAGGTAGCATTGCTGTTGTTTTTACTATAGTGGAATGAATAATGAAACCTTTTATTTTGTAAAGTGGAAGCTTTACAAAAAAGCTTCTAATTTTTCCAAAGTGCCCTTACATATATTATTCTTTTAGATCCTCATAATAACTGTTAGGTAACACAAGTTTTTTCTCTCCTTGATGGATGAGGAAACTGAGGTACACAGGATTTAAGTGCCTTCAGAAAGATCATGCAGATGGTTAGTGACAGAACCTGGGGTAAAATCCAGTTTGACAATTCTGCAAACATTTATTTAGTGCTCTTTGTATGTAAGTCTTGGTTCCTAGAATAGGATTTCTTCCTCCTGCTTGTGATTTCAAATTTATGAAAATATATAGGCCATGCTTTGCTTTTATTGCTCTTTACAGTGATTTTTTTTGTTCAGAATGAACTACTTTGCTTCTCATTGTTGTACATCAGATTGCTATCTACTACCGTCTTCCTTCAGACCATTAGATATTGTATTTTAGCAGATCTTGCTATATTTCTTTTCATTCAGTAGGCATTTCTAACCTGAATTGATCTAACCATGTCATAGTTATTTATGTCGCTTCCTGTCATACACACACATGTCCAGAGAATCACAATTGAGTTGTAACAATTTTACCATTGATTCCTCATCTTAGTAGTGTATTTGGATCTCAGTTGTCAGTACCTTATTAATTGGTCGAAACCATAGTAGATCTGTTTTCAACTTTCATTGTACCTGTAGAATCTCTTCCTTTTTTGCTTTTATATACTTTTCATATCAGTTATAATCCATCTCTAGCTGTAATTTGTTTCCTTATTGAATTGACAACATACAGACTACACAGAATAGATATCTTGCTGACATTTGCAGATGTAAGTCTTAAGGAGTCTTAAAGAATCCCCTACTGTTGCACTTTATAAAGGCAGCCAGGGATATTGTGAGTGGAAAGAACACTTCTAACCTAGAAGCCAGGAGACCTGTGCTGTGCTTCTGATGCCACCAAACAGTGCTTAGCATAATGATTTACTCATATTAGATATTCATTGAATATTTATTTAATGTGTATTCAAGCTGGTTGTGTGACATTGGGCAGATTACACAGGCTTCATCTACAGTATTGGGGAAGAACCTAGGGAGCCAGCTCTACCATTCAGCTCTGAAATGATCTGCTCTATGAGTAGGAGGTCAGATGCTTAATTCTGAAATAAGATGATTGAAAGCCCTACAGATTGTCGTGATAGTAAATAGTAGACTATATGCTCTGTTTTAGGACTTTATGGATGATTTTTTTATTTTTAAAAATGTGCATGAAGCAAATAGTAGCATCCAATAATAGGCTAAATTTTAGGACTGGTGCTGTGCTGATATATTGCTCTAGATTCTCAAAGATTCTGTTAGCTTTTAATTATATTATCTAGGGTGGATCAGAAATGTATTTGGCCTCAAAATTCAGTAGTTCATTAAAATGATGGCCAAGCTACTAGATGGATAAAAATTCTAAGAGTAAACACAGGTCTTGGAGGTGGCCCATATTTTCCCATTTAAATGGATATCATTTCTGAGTTATTATTATTATCCCTTGTCTTAAGCACTGTTAAATGGAGATCCTTTATTTTTATTATTAATATTTCTCTTTAAGTCCATGTACCTATAGAGCTTGACAAGTAAGGTCTTTACTGAATCTTCTTGGGTTCAATTTTGATTTTTTTCTGCATTTCCAAATATATTTATTATTTGAGTATTAATTCTGATGTCATCAGTGCTCCGTTTTAAAACTCTACTTTCAGACAATAGAGTTAAAAGAAGCAGACAGATAAATAAAAAACATATTGAATTGAAACAGCAAGTTGTTTTTTTTTTTTAATGTCAGTAAACATTTATTAAGCACCTAGTTTGTCCCAGGCACTGTACTAATTGTCACTTTGACACCTGCATGGAAGATTGATTGGAATAGGGGAGAGATTTGTGTCAAGGAGATCTAACAGCAAGCCATTGCAGTGATCCTGACATGAAGTGATGAAGGCTTACAGCAGGATGGTGGCAGTGTCAGAGGAGAGATAGGGATGTATGTGAGAAATGTTATGAAGGTAAAATTAACAGACCTTGGTGCAGCAGATTGGATGTGGTGGGTGAGAGAGAGAGTTGTGGATGATGCCTTGGTTGCCAGCCTGGGGGACTGTGAAGATGGTGGTAATCTCAACAGTAATATCTACTTGAGGTTTGTTTATGAAAAAAGAGGGATGAAAAAAATTGATACCAATTTGGGATGTTTCCTTTTAAAAAGACCAATTATTATTAAAAATATTTCTATAGCACTTTCTTGTTACAAAGTACTTTCATATGTCTGCCTCATCTCAGTTGCTTCTTAAAACAACCCTATGAAGTAGGTAGGTTGTGTGGATAGTAGTTGTTCCTTTTTTACAGAGGAAACTGAAACTCAAAGAAATGAAACAACTCATCCAAAGTCACATGATAATATAAGTAACAGAAACAGAACTTAGTATTAAAGATTGAGACCTGAAAATGAGGAAAGGAATAAATAGCCTCTGTTATGTGCCAGAAACTGTGCTAAGTGCTTTACAGGCATTACCTCATTTGATCCTCACAACAACCCTATAAGGTAGATGCTGTTATTATCCTCATTTTACAGGTGAATAAACTGAGGTAAACAAATTAAGGAACTTGCCCAGAGCTAGTCATTGCTGAAGCCAGATTTGACCTCAAGTCTACCTGAATCCAGGTATCTAAAAAGATACTTTCGTGGTTAACTGATTCACCTCCCCATTTTTCAGATGAAGAAACTGAGATCCTTGAACTATCCATGTTATGATTCCGGGGCTATTGTTTTTCTTCCCATTGCACTGCTTTTCATAGAGCATCCTCTGTCCTTGAAGATATATCTTGAATTTGTCATATTGAATATTATCCAATTATAATTAAGTCCTATAAAGCTCTGTCCCAGGTTGTTGATGTTAACTCATGGCAGTATGTTCTGTGACTGATTTTTTCAGTGTCATAATTATTATTTTGGATTTTTTTTTAAACAAGTCACCCAGATTTCTCCTTTTGTTCTAGAAGTTGAGAGTTGAGAAACAACCAAAAATGATTTCCATAGTCATCTCTATTGCCCAACTTCTTTATCAAAGTAGAAATAGGCAGTGCCCAAATAAATACTCAGTTGTTTGAACTAGACACTTTGTCTGTGGCTTTTAAATAGTATTTTTTCTGGTAGAGAAATTCATGCTTGTGAAAATTTAAATTCCTTTGGGAAATAAATTCATTAGCTATTAAAAACATATCCTTGAAGCAACCATGAAAATCAGTACTCTTGGCAGTGTGAGGAGAAGTATAATAAAATGATTATCCCCACAAAGAAGTATAATGTAATGATTATTGCCCCAAAACCTTAAAATCTAGATATAATATAGATAACAGTAAGTTCAATTTACTTTATTTCACAGGCTTCCTTTCTCCTCTTCTCCTTAAAACCAATTTTGACAATGCAGAAAAAGTATAGAATATTAGATCTTCAGGAACATATAACTTGATTTCTAACACAACTGTTATCATCTTACATGTGTTTAATATTTTTAAGTTGGTTAAAGTATTTTTCATGTATTCTTAAGGTTACATAAAGATTTTTGAAATGAAAGTAGTTATCTTTTTCTTCTTGTTATGTGATTCATATCTTTTAGATCTTCTAGGATCTTGCCAATTTATATAATCATGTAGCCTTCTAAGTATATAGCCCTTCACAAAATCTTCAAAGTACAGAGTTGGAAGGAACCTCAGGGACCATCTTCCCCAACTCAGACCCCATAAAAGAACCCTGCCACTCAACTGATAAGTGGTCATCTAGCCTCTGCTTGTACTTCCCCTCTCTTTCCCAGCACTTTCTCCCAATCTCCCATTCCCCTATTTTATAACTTGAATTAGATAAGTTTCTTTCCCCCTGACATCAAACTTAGATTTGTCTCTTTATACTTTTTGAACCGCCTATTACTGCTGCCCTTGGGAGACAAATAGAATTGAAGACTCTAGTAAACATAACAGTCCCAGTGCTTGAAGACAGTTGTCAGGTTCCCACTGAATCTTCTAGAGGGCCTGAACTGAAAATTCCTTTCCATTTGAGATATTCTGTAGTTTTTCTATGTCCTTCCTAAAATTGTGCTATTCATAAACCAACTAGTGTGTAATATGGAGTCTCACTAGGATAAAGTACAGAAGGATCTTCACATCTTTACTTATGGAAGTTATGCTTATGGTAATTTTACGTTGGTTTTTTAGCTTCTGTATTGCACTGCTTGCTAATTGAGCTTGTTATCTACTGCTTTCCCCCTGCACCCTTTTCTTCAGACAAATTGCCATCCAATGATGTCTCTCTCTTTGTACTTGTTAAGTTGAATTTTTTTATATCCAGATTTTTGACTTGATATTTATTCACATTCAGTTTCATCTTAATAGATTCAGTTCAGCGTTCTAGATTGTCAAAATTATTTTGCATCCTCTCAACAAGAGCACCATCTACTTTTATCTTAGCCATTGACAAAAAATGTTTGTACAAGCTTAGCAAAAATCTTAGGGGTATTTTACTGTAGATTTCCTTCCAAGCAGACAGTGAACTATTGATGACAGTTTTTTTTCAGCCCAATCATTTAACTAGTTCTAGATCTATCTTTAATAGTGTTTCTAAAATGTATTTGAGAAGTAGTATGCTCCCCTAGAAAGATTTCAGAAATAAGGATTAGTTGGTCTCTCTCAGTCTTATTTTTCATATATATCTATATCTATATATAAAAGTTTGAATAGATGTACTAAAAAAATCTATTCTAGCTATAAAGTTATATGCCCTATATTCTTTATATTTATGATGGTAATGAATATAACATGCTTTTCCACCCTCTACTTGCTTACTAACATCTTTCTTCTCTTTTCAGATATAGTAATTTCTTATTTTTTTCTAGGCTCTCCAAGAAAAAGTTAATTCAGTGTTGATTGTGTTTGTGATTTTGGTCAGTTTAGGTCTTTTCTCTATGGATGCTAATTATTGACATTTTAAGAATTAGTAATATTCTTGAAAATTTGTATTGTGGAAAAAAAAAATCGTTATTTAGTGGATAGCCTGGGGATATGCCTCCCTGAATGTGGGTGGTTGTATATTAAATATATGTCACCAGGTCCATTCTAGTCTTCCTTGACAGGATTTAACAGAAGTTTTTTCTTTGATGATACAGCCTTCCAGAATCTAGAATCTTGTCATGTTTTGGCTTTCACTTATTCAGTGATCTAGGAACATTGTGCTCCTTGCCGTTGCTCATATATGACACTCCATCCCTTGAATCTTGATATTTTTATTGACTTTTCCCCAAGCCTGGAATTGTCCTCATCTTTGCCCCCCAGCTTCCCTAGCTTTCTTCAGGTCCTACCTTCTGCAAAAAGCCTGTCATGACTCCCCCTTAATGCTCACGGTTTCCTTCTGAGATTCCTGCAGTTTGCCCTCTGTGTATGTTGTTTGTACCTAGTTGTTTGCATGTGGCCTCCACCATTAGACTGCCCCTTGACAGCAGGGACTGTTTTTTGCCTCTCTTTTCATTCATTTATTTATTTTTATCCCCAGCACTCAGCACAGTGCCTCAGGCACTTAAAAAGTGTTTGTTGGCTTGTTCGATTCCAAATTCTTATCACTGTCCATTTGTAGCGTCCCCCACATACATGCTTAAGGACAGACTATAGAGACATTGTATAGGCATTAATTGCCGTTGTACTGGTGAGGAAAATGAGGCTCGGAGATTTTGAGGGATTTGATGTTGAATACGCAGCAAGTAAGTGGCTGAGGCAAATGATGAATTCAGTGAGCTGATTTTCCTTTCCACTATGCCATGTTTTTTCCATTCTAGTATGGGCTGGCAAACAAAATCACCTTATTAAAATGGATGCACTGGAAAGATCCGGGTGGAGGCCCCCCAGGGCTTTGGTTGGCGGGTCACCTCCTGGACCTCTGTCTCCTCACATGTAACGTGAGGAGGTTGGGGTTGGAGGGCTGACCTGCGAGATCCCATTCAGAGGGTGCTGCAACACCCGGACTAGGGTTAAGGCTGCGCCGCTGCGGGTTCAGCACCTGGACTGCGTCTGACACAAAGTAACCATATCCTTGCGAGCGCCTGCAGCCAATCAAATGAAAGCTGATGGGTTTGCTTCGACCTCCGAATCCAGATATAGACCCATCTGGCTCAAACCAGTCAGGGCTACGTTAAGAGGCCAAAGCGCAACCGCGCATGCTTAATGAGCTGTTTCGGCAGTAACGACACACCTTAAGGGAGGAGGGCCGCCGGTGTGGGATACAGGATGTGTGCCGAGGTGGGGTTACGGCTTCCCCACGGGAGGGGAAGATTCCGAAGGTCGCACCCCGAAGGGAGGAGCCTGGCCGCGTCCGGCCGCGTCCGGCCGCGGGGCTCACTCCTCTCCTCCAGAGAGGAGCAGGGCCAGATGTGCCGTCCTCCAGGCTCTCCACGAGAATGAGCCGGTGTCAGGTGCGCCTCCAGCAGCACCTTTGAGCCTCTGAGGGCTGTCCGAGGTCGGAATTGAGTGAGGAAAGGTCTGAGGACGTCTGTGAGCGTCAGGCACTGGGGCCCAGAGATTTTTTTTGCTTTCTGCTGGTTTTTTAAGTGTTTTTCATATTATTTGAATTGGCCCAGTTTGATTCAGCAAACTTGCAGTATGTATGTACCATGTGTGAAAAACCTCTGAATAAATAAGTCGTGACTCTGTATGGTTTTCTTATGCAAAGCAAAGACAGGATTCACATATTTTGCTTTACTTCCTGAAATGCCTTAGATACTGATGTATACTTTCAGAGTTGTTGATTTAAGTTCTTGATATTTGTATGGCTTTTTATTTGCAGGCCTCATCTGAAACCATTCCTTTGTTTACATTTGTACGGCAACTCTGAGTGTTTGTTTTGTTGCAATAAGTAAGCTGAAAGTACTCAGTCTTTTTCAAATAAAAGTAGAAAAGTTTACGTCAAAGATTGTGGTTTTATCCATGAGTCAGTGAGCCAAGAAAGAGAAAACTTTTCTACTATTAATATTTCTTATAGTGGCCCTGACAAACTGCTGTGACAGTTATGATGATGAAAACAGGAAACCTTAGCGTCTAGGAACATTTCAGTTCAACTTGAGATGTAAGAGTACCATAGGTGTTTAAAGGCATAATTCGAGGTACTAGAACTAGAGATGAGTCAGATGTAGGGATGAGACATGTACCTAGTAAGGATGGTATAGAGTAGACAGTGATTTGGGCAAAGGAGAAGACTAAACCACATACTCAAAGAAGTATGAGGAGGGACACCGCCTTCCAGCTTGAGAGATCAGGAAAAACAGTGTCATCTTAACTGGACTTTCAAGAGTTGGATTTCATAAGGCAAAAATGAGGAAGAGAGTACATCTTAGTCATGTAGGAGGTCATCTGAGTGAATGCACAAGGATAAGAGTGAGCAGGTCAAATTCAACATTACTTGGAATGTAGAGTACATGACAAGAATTGAGTGGAATAAGGCTGAAAAGGTAGGTTGGAAGCAAAGTGTTGAAGGCTATAAGTCTCAAGCTAGGAGTTAATGTTTTATATTGTACACAACCATGTTTCTGAGGAGGGGAGAGATATTATTTTGACAGCTTTTGAAGGATAGATTGAAAAAGGAATAGACCAGTGACTCTCAACAGAGATACTTACAGAGTTTAAGTGAGAAGTAATAAGGTTCTAAAATAAGGTAGTGTAAGTAGAACATACAGGATAAGTTGTGAGAAACGTTGGTGGAAGAGGATTCAACAAAGTTTGGCAGTTGCTGAGGTGTATCGGTGATGAAAAAAGGGAAGTGTCGACAATGCTAAAATTTTAAACCAAATAATTGGGAACAGGATGCTACCAGCAGAAATAGAGAACTTGAAGAGATGGTCAGATTTTAGGGGGAAATGATGTATTCAGATATTGGCCATGTTAAGTTTCAAATCTGGTGGAACATCTAATCAGTGTCCAGTAGGCAATTGGAAATGTGGGACTCAGAGACTAAGGTTGGATTTATTAGTTTGATAATCATCAACATAAAAATGATTCTCAAAAACATGAAAATAGATGATATTATCAAGGAAAAGAACAGAGAGGAAGAGGGTTAAACACACACACATACACACACACACACACACACACACACACACACGGATTATATTTGATCCGTAAAATCTGTCTTCTTGGTAGGTTCAGAGCTAGGGTCTGTGGAGGAGTGGCAGTGAGGATGAAATGTTCCTGCTTATATAAAGGCAGGCAAGGTGGTACAGAAAACTAAGACCTGGAATCAGGTGAACAGACCAGCAGCTTAAAGGAAGAGATAGGAAGCAGTATCAGAGACAGAGATAAGATTAAAACTACAAACTCTGACTTAGATTCTAGAAGGACTGGCCAGAGATAAAACTGAAAGTTGTGAGTTCAGTTTACCACAATTAAAGACCAAAGAGACATTAGCAATTTTTAACTCTGACCACTACTGTTTAATCCCATTTACCTAATGAATCCCAATGGGATTTTGAGGGGTGGGGACAGGGGAATAAGGAAAAAGGAAGTGAATTAGCAAAAATGATGCAGTCGTGGTCAGACAGATGGGAGAACCAGACAAGAATAGTGACGCGGAAGCCAAAGGAAGAGAAACTATCAAGAAGGTATAGACTGGGAAGATGAGGCCTGATCAGATTCTGCCTTTGGATTAGGCAATTGAGGTCACTGGATATCTTGAAGTTTCTAAAGTCCTTGCAGGGTTTGAACAAGTGGATGTTGAGGAAATGGAAGCAACAGATCATATAGTCTACTATTTCTGGAAGCCTAATAGTAAGAAGAGGAGAAATATAAGACATTCAGATGGATTCCAGGGTGGGGGAGGGAGGGCGTGTGCACACATGTGTGCATGTGTTAGCGTAGAAGAGACATCAGAATATTTAATCAAATCACAGGAAAGATTGTGAAGGGAGGGAGGTAGAGAGAGAGAGACAGAGAGACAGAAAGAGATCATCATGAGTGGATTGAGGTTTTGTAGAATAACAAGATATGGAATCGAGGGTACAAATGGGTCATGTGGTCTTGACAAGGAAGAGGGCCCACCTCGTCCTGCAGAAGCAGGAAAGAGAGGAGGATAGATAAGGATATAGCTGAATTCATTGTGGAAGATGGGAAATGAAGGAACAGATGATGTATGATTGCAGCTTTTTGTATGATCTTTAGTAGGTTATTCGTAAGGATGGCGTAATAGGGAACAAAAGAGTAGAGAAGAGTAACAATGAGATACATGGAGATAGAAAATGGCTTGTGTTTTGAATGAGCCAATGGGGAAGCAATCAGAATAAATATGGGGATAAGATTAAATTATCCTCCTTATCAGCTCCTCTTTACAAATAAGCATGTTAAGAATATAGAACAGGTGCTTTGACTGTAATACTCCTTTTTTCCCCCCAGGAGCCGGAAATGAATGTTAAACTTATATATGCCATTCAGTAGCTCCTATTTTTATGACTTAGAGCAGGAAAAACCTGCATGTGTCATTTAAAAAACAAAATAGTAGTGTACTTAATGTTTTAAATGGGCTTATTATTAGTTTGATATTAAAAGCTTCTGATTAATTTGCTTTAAATTTATGACAAAGCTAAATAAAACTATCAACTCTGAGTTAAATTTCAAATCCTGAACTCAGTAAATAACGCCAGCTTGTGTATTTTCAGTGAATTACAGCCTTTAAACAGCAATATATTCTGTCTCATGAATATTATTTGTATATCTCTAAAAGTTTTTTTTAAATGATGTAGTACAACCAGATCTCTATAAGTGAGTCTAATTAAATGTGTTGAGATTTGGGATTCCTGTCAATAAGCATTATTGCGGCTAGAAACACAGTAAATTAAAATAAATGCATGATCTCATCTCCTTCTTGTTTTGTACTATAGTATAACTTGCATCAAAAGAGACTATTAAAAGATTTTCCTTCAATAAATTTCTTTAATATGGTTTTACTATTAATTCTTTTAGGCTTTTAGGCTTGAGAATTGTGTTAAAGTACTCTGAATTAAATGCTGCCTGGAAAATTATTCTGGTAGAAATAAAAGGAGAAAATGTGTTTTGTTAATTGGTGCTGTTTGTTTTTCCCTGAAAAAAATTATCTGCCTATAGAGGAGGCGAAAAAAAACCACTACAGGGCTAAACTCATTTCTTGCATTTTAAATATGCTCTGTATGTAGTTTCTTTTTTGAATGCACAGTGAGCAAGAAAAAGCAATTGCTGTCCCTTTAACATAGGAACTGTGCACATTACAATAGGTGTCACTGTGTTTCTTGGTCCAATCATTGTCGGTGACTTCAGCTATTGGCTCAAAGCACTGGCTGTCTGACTCCATCTGCAGGGCTGTAATACCTACTCTCGTCCGATCCATTCAACACACAACTTCAGCCAGCTGAACAGACTCGCACTGCTACAGCAAGCACATCTTGTTAACCTAATTCAGAAAACAAGTGCTACAGCTCTATGTATATCTTCTTTGCACGGTGTAGCATTTTCAGGTGATCTGGGAAACAGAGAAAGGCTTTTAGAAGCAAATAAAAGAATCAAGAATCATAATGGAGATGTATTTAACAAATCAAGTACTGGATCAAACTTAAAGCCAGTTTCTTATTCATCATAGTGAAAAGGTCACCTTGCCTCACTGGAAGAGAAGCAAAAATCGGCTTTGTTGCATACTTTTAAATTCTTGGCATCCATTCTATTTTTCTTAATGATCTTACCTATGTAGGCTAACTAGCTACACAGACAGACATACAGCCCTCATGGTAGATGACAAGGGAAAGAACATGAAATGTCTCACCTTTTTTTTGATGCTTCCAGAGACTGTCAAGAACAGGTCCAAGAAAAGCTCTAAGAAGGCGAATACCGGCAACAGCAGCAAGTTGCCTCCAGTTTGCTATGAAATCATTACCTTGAGGACCAAAAAGAAGAAGAAGATGGCTGCTGATATTTTTCCCCGTAAGAAGCCAGCCAACTCCAGTACAAGCACTGTCCAGCAGTACCACCAGCAGAATCTCAATAACAATAATACTATTCCAGCCCCTAATTGGCAGGGGCTTTATCCCACCATCAGAGAAAGGTAAGTACACAGACCGTTCTGTTTACTCTAAAAGTTTATATTCATTTGAAGTTTTTACTTTGGTACATCCTGCAACTTGTTTTTAACTCAGATATGTGTTTCCTATCCTATTCGGAAGCTTTGTTGGTAATGAAAATGTGTCTCATCTTTTCCAAATAGTACAGCTGTTTTCCTCTAAGATAAAAATGTTTTTGCAAGCTGTAATATTTAACTCATGTAGTTGTGCCCATGAGACATGCATAGTTAAATTCTTAGATAATGGGAACTCTTTGCTCTATAAAAAGCTTGGATGAGTTTTTTGTTTTAGTTCACAAACATTTTTAGTGATTACAAGCATGGTTATATATTTTAAAATCTTTGTTGATTGTTTTACGTTGAAGTAACTGAAATATTGCTTGGCTTCAATCTTTGTGGCCAGTGGGAGTGTGGACCGGGTGTATAAAAAATGCTGGATGCTGTGAATTAATGAACTGCCTCTGTTTGTAGAAATGCGGTGATGTTCAACAATGATTTGATGGCAGATGTTCATTTTGTGGTTGGGCCACCAGGTGGGACACAGCGGTTGCCAGGACACAAAGTAAGCAACAGCTGCATTATCAGTTTCGACCTGGGAATAACAAAGAGGAAACTTTTAACTAATAGGCTGGAACTTAGTGTGAACAGATTTCCTTTGACAAGCAGTGACTGCATGGTTAATTGTATCTAAGCTTTATTTATTTATTAGAGGATTGGGGAAAAGCATATCAGGAAGGGAGCTGCTTCTGTGTGGTACTTTGGCTGCTTAATAAGTCTTTGCCCCCATTTTTTTATTTTTACAACCCTCGTCAATATATGCACACTCTTGAAGTTTTAGTCATATGATAAAATCTGTTGTGACTGGAAGTTGCTATGACAGGCTGGCAAAGTAGTGTGTGTTTACCACTCTCTGAGAGTTGGTTTGTTAGATAAGATTTTTCTGTGGGTGCCAGTTCAGTAGTCACTTTTAAACATTTGGGCAACTATCATAGAACTCAAAGGCTGTTTTTACATGTAAGATTTATATCACAACTGTAAGATTTTAATGTTTTTGCTTTTTCAGATGAGCTGGTGTTGGTGCTACATAGCTATTAAAACTGATTGTTCATAGTAACTCTCCTGTGTAGATTTTTGTTTTGTTTTTTGTTAAAAGTGCTTTCAATTTAGAGCATGAAATAAGATTTCCCTTTCTCCACAGTATGTTTTAGCTGTTGGGAGCTCTGTATTCCATGCAATGTTTTATGGAGAGCTTGCTGAGGACAAAGATGAAATCCGTATACCAGATGTCGAACCTGCTGCTTTTCTCGCTATGCTGAAGTAAGCATCATTTATGTGTTGGAAAAGAGTTGTTTGTGTTGTCTGGTTACTCTGCTAGTGGCACAGGTAACATGTGAGTTAGATTTTAACATCAACAGAAGCATGAATAGAAGAAGTTTGCTGTTTTGATATTTACATTCAATACCCAAAAAGGACTGTACATGATTACATTTAAAAGTGTGTTGTACAATATAAGCTTCTTAATTGAAAATTTTATCATGTGGTCTTTGTACACATGGCTCTGAATTGATTTTTAACTCAGCATCGATAAAACAATAGATCTGGCTAATTTAAGCTTTAACTTTAAAAAAATGTTTTGTCCATTAATGGAAAGAAAACTGAACTGGAAGTGAGGAGAACTGGGTTCTGATCCTAGATTTGTTACTAATTAGTGATATGATCTTGAGTAAGTCACCAGGTCTTTCTAGGCCTTCTTTAGTTACCCCAACTGTAAAATAAAGAGTCGGAAAGGGATGTTTTTTGTGGGCTCTAAAACTCAATGACTTTTTAAGAGTGCAGAAAGTTTTTTAAACAAATATTACTTAGAATATCTAACAGATTTAAAGCAATAATGGAGAGAACTACAGCATTATTGTATTTATCATAGTGCCTTAATTCATATGCTGATTGCTTTTAACCATTTAATCTCACATAATTCTGAAAGATTAGTACCCATAGATAATGTCATTATTTTTAAAGCTATACTTGTATTTTGAACTCATTTCCTTAGAAGACAGAGTATAAGATATTTCAGTGTTTTCTAAGATTGTCATTTTAGGATAGTACCAAGATCTAGAACATGAACTACCTTTTGAAATATACTAATATTCATTTTATACTATTGTTTTGATTCCAACCTACACTTTCAGCAGTATGGAGAACTCCTGGTCTAGAAACTCCCTCCACCAGTGAATATCTGCAGCTTATCTCTTACTCATATCTTGGGTAAAGTGACTTGACCATAGTTATACATTTAGTATAGGTAAGAGACAAGAGTAGAACCCAGGTCTTCCTGCCTCTGAGGTTCCCAGAAAAACCATCTCTTTTTTTCTTTTAATGTTGAAGTTACAATATAGAAACAGAGAGTTACATAGTGTTGTTGTTTTTTCTTTTTGTGTTTATTAAAGAGTCATTTGGTATGTGATGAACACTAGTATCTCCCAGAATTATGTGAACATTAAGCTGTTAAAAATAATCAGCCTATGTAGCATGGTACTAATGCTGTATAATATAATGCTGTAGTTCTCAATTACTGCCTTTTAATCCATTAGTCATCCTAAATAATGCTTGCCAAATATCTTTTCTTAACCTTTACTATACCACAATATAGTAAACAGAGCAAAAGATAAAGTACTGCTGCAGGGATTTCAGTTCATTGGAATAAAAAACATATATACAAAGCATACATGTTGACAACTATTCACTGATTTATTGTGTAACTAACCTACCACATTCTGTTGTGATTCCATGAACAGCTAAAAATAAATGTTACATTTTACATGCTCTCTACTGAAAATAGAAATATTTTTGATATCTTTGAAACTTGTACTTGAAAGTATTTAGGTCCTCATTTTAGCTGTGGTTTGAAAGCCTGCTAAATTTTGGAAGCTGATGAGTGCTGCTGGATGTAACTTCAACATTAGAGTACAGTGAAATTAGACACATAAGGGAACATATAGCTTCAAAATGTCATAAAACAGCCATTTCTTTATTCCCTTTGCAGTCATTTTAGATATGTCCATGTGAAGAAAAAATAAATTTCACCTTCAGATTATTTCTGCAGTGAAGTTCCGGTCTCTTACATTTGACATTGCCTTCTATTACTGAAGAAAATAATAGTATGCCATTAATTCAGCATTCTGACTTAACTGCAGAGTCAAGTAACACATTTGGATCAGTATATAATCTTCAGCAGTTAGAGAATATGACAAGAAAAGCAAAGACAAAAGAAATATATTGAATGTAGCTTATGTAACATATATAATAAGATTTTATATAAAACCACAAGTTTTACCTTTTCTTTAAAAAGTCCTAGTAATCATTTTTGCTTCAAGATTAAGCTTTTTATAAATATATTAATATCTAAGGGAGTTGTTTTATTTAGTTTTTTAAGGAGCATATTCAGTTTTCTATCAAATTGTAAAATATGGGCTTATGCCAAATAATACTAATATAGCTGATATGTTATTTTGTTAAAGTCAAGGGAAATGGAATAATTGCAACTTCATAACTTTGTAGTCAGCATATCATACTCCTCATGACTGGGCTCAGATTGGACATTTGGTAGCACGACCAAGGAGGAATTACTAAGTATTCACCATACCTAAAGGGATATCAGCATGTCCTCATTCTTCCATTAAAAGGGAAAGAGGTGAAAGAATAGACATTTGTGTAGTGCCTGCTATGTGCCAGGCACTGCACTAAGTGTTCTACAGGTATCATCTCATTTGATCCTTATAACAACTTTGAGAGATGGGTGCTGTAATTTTACAGTTGAACAAACTGAGGCAAACAGGGTAAGTGACTTTCCCAGAGTCAAGCAACTAGTAAGTGTCAGAAGCTGGACTTGAACTCAAGTGGTCCTGACTCCAGGCTCAGCATACTGTCTGCTGCACCACCTACCTGCCTTCAGCTGATGCTAAGCATCAGTGCCTCACTAGTCCTTTGTCATGTGTCGCAGTTGGTATATTTATTCAACATATTAGTCTAGACTTGATCCTTAGTAATAAAAGATCAGGGATATGATTTTGGTTATTTAACTTCACTTGTCAACTACCATCCTTATTTCTTTATACTGTTTCATTGAGGATGGGTCTAACTTTTTGAGTTATATTTTTCTTAAAGTTGAATCATAATAGAAAAACCAAAGTAACTTTCAGAAATTCAGTGCTTTCAACTAAGAGATTCCCAGAGCAGGTGGCTATCCCATAATAATTAAAGCCAGTTCATTTAAATATCTTTTTTGTCAGTGTATATCTTTTCATCCATGTAAGTTTCTCACTGATTAAAAAAGTACTTCAGTTACAAAAAAATTGAAAAATATAATGAATATTACTTGTTTATTTTGTTTTGAGGGTGGAAAATGGTGATCTCTCTGATCAGGGGAAGGGAATTAAGTAAAGATAGGAAACCAGTTTTGGAGATCATTTGTTGAATGTTCTGTTATATTGAACGTAAGGGGCAGATAATAGGTTCTAGGTCTGACATATTGTTTCCAAAGTGTACTATAGATCTGGGTCATTCTCTGGTTCTGGAGTTGGAGGACCTGGGCTCAGATCTTACCTTGCCTGCCTCTGTGAAGGTAGGCAAGTTAATTTATGTTCCTCTCCTTCAGTTTCCACATCTATAAAATAAGGGGGTTACACTTGATGGTTGTTTTCCATTTTGCCTCCAATGTTCCTTTCAGGTCTAAATCTATAATCCTGCAGTCCTTAAGCTATGATCCTAAGCTCCTTGAAGGTATTTGTCTCTAGAAATGACAGTGGAAGTTTCACAAGGTCCCCAGAAATGTGTAGAAATTTGAATTGGCTTTTCTTCACATTAAAAACATAAAGTTTGTCAGTAATGTGCTATTTATTTTTAAAGTTGGAAGGAATACATATAAATATATTTATGTAATTATTCCAGACTCTTGACAACTTAAGGAAATTTCACCCAAGTTGATAGCTTTGGTTAACTGCCAGTTTGGGCTAAAGACCCTTTTTCATCATTTACTGGTCCTAAAAATCACAACTTTTCAGAAAAATCTGAGATTTTTTTTAAAAATTAGGATGTATATCTAAGATAAGCCTCTTTGTGAATGGGAGGAATTTTTTTTCCACTTTTAAATGAGTTTACAAAACATATCATTTATAGAAAAATATATCTCCACAAAAGAAAACAGAAGTTCTCTGCTGAAATACAGTAGTTGCTCACATTTGCGTAGCATTTTATTGTTACAAAGTACTTTATGTGCATTATCTGATTTATAATCATAAGCTCTACTTGTGCAAGAAGGTAAGCAGGGCAAAGTTGTTTTAGACGTGCAGAATCATAGGAATGTCAGGGTTAGAAGAAACCTCAGAGACCACCTCATTCAAGCTATGTCTGACTAAAAATGCCAGGTACACTAGACTTTACAAATGGCCATTCAGCCTTGGTATAACGTTCTCCAGTAAGGGAAAGCCACTAAAGCAACTTATTCCAGTATGTAGAATGAACTTCTGCTTTGTAATTTTTAGAATGTTTTTCCTTGTGATCCTAAGTCTACCTCAGTGATTTACATTGATTGCTCCTATTTCTGTCCTTTTGAGTAAGCAGAAATAGTCTAAGACTTCTTTTGCATATTCTCCTGTAAAATAGTTAAAGACAACCATCCTGTCCCCTGGATCATCTACAATCTAAACCAGCTTTTTTAGCTGATTCTCATACTGGTTGATGTCAAAGTTCTTAACTGTCCTGGGCACCTTTCCCTTACGCTCTCCAATGTTCTCACCCTTATCAGTGTCCTTTCCAAAATAGGACATCCCCAGACCGAATGTAATACTTCAGATGCAGTCTGCCCAGTAGAGTGCACACTCTGCCAAGCACAGAAAGGGTTCATTTTTGTCTCTCCACCATTTTCAGCATTAGATTATTTTATTTTTGGTGCTGATAGCATCTTAGAAAAACCTTACATAATAATTAAGAAATTTCTCATGATGCAAGGATTTCTCCATAAAATAATTGCAAGAACATTTTCCCCTTACCCATTGTAAACTATATTGAGCATAGACTTTCTTGTGAAATGAGAAAAAGATTTTGAAGGGAAGCTAATATGCTCAATAAACACAGAAATATTACCTTATACTTCAGTAACCATATATTCATAATGTTTAATCTCTGAATTGTGTTAGACTAATACTGTGATGGAGGTTGATTCAAAGGATCTGATAGACTCATTGTAAACATCTAAGACATCTAAAACAAGCTGTTCATTTCACCTTTTTGTCCAAGTATCATTTTCTCAAGTATCAGTTAACTACCAAATGGTTTGTTTCCATTTTGCAAAAGATCTCTTCTTTAAGAAGTCCTCCTCATTTGTAATATATGTTAATGTTATAATAAAGATCCTTGTGTAGTGAAAATCAGTGCTTATCATCCTATAATGATGTTTTTTATTTCTATTGTGCTAGCCAACCCTTCCACATAAAGGATGTATTTGCCTTACACTAGAAAAGCTCTCAGGCTGTTATTGCTTCATTTCTATTCATGTTTGTGTGATGTTTTTTACATTTGAACTTTTACTTTTTCTGGTTACTAATTGAACATTGATTTTATTCCTCTTTTTTCTGTTTGTCACCTGCCATCTTACACTGGAAATATCCTTTACTACATTTTTCAAAGATGAGCCAAGATTGAAAGAAACCTTAGATAGTTAACCCCTGCTTTTGGGTTGTTTTGCTTCTGTACTCATATATTTCAGGAAGAATAACTTACCTAGTTAACTACTTTGGTGCATTCTCTGTGATTGATATACATTCAGTCCATGTGTGTTTCCATACCACTTGCACATTGTTGGTTTTTCTGGTGCTGATTATATTGGACTCTGCTGGAGTCCCATTCACACATTTGTGTTTTGTTTCAGATACATCTATTGCGATGAAATTGACTTGGCTGCTGACACAGTGCTTGCTACCCTTTATGCTGCCAAAAAGTACATCGTCCCTCATCTCGCCCGCGCCTGCGTCAATTTCCTGGAGACCAGTCTAAGTGCGAAGAACGCTTGTGTGCTGCTTTCCCAGAGCTGCCTCTTTGAAGAACCCGACCTGACCCAGCGTTGCTGGGAGGTGATCGATGCCCAAGCTGAGCTAGCGCTCAAATCTGAGGGATTCTGTGATATTGATTTTCAAACATTAGAGAGTATCCTCCGCAGGGAGACTCTGAATGCCAAAGAGATTGTTGTTTTTGAGGCTGCTCTCAATTGGGCTGAAGTTGAGTGTCAGCGCCAGGAGCTGTCACTGAGCATTGAAAATAAACGGAAGGTCCTTGGAAAGGCACTGTACTTGATTCGAATTCCCACCATGGCCCTTGATGACTTTGCAAATGGCGCCGCCCAGTCTGGAGTTTTGACTCTGAATGAAACCAACGATATCTTTCTTTGGTACACAGCAGCCAAAAAGCCTGAGCTAGAGTTTGTGAGCAATGCCCGTAAGGGCCTTGTTCCACAGCGCTGCCACCGCTTCCAGTCCTGTGCCTACCGAAGCAACCAGTGGCGATACCGGGGTCGGTGTGACAGCATTCAGTTTGCTGTGGACAAAAGGGTCTTCATTGCTGGCTTTGGTCTCTATGGCTCCAGTTGTGGTTCAGCAGAATACAGTGCCAAGATTGAACTCAAACGCCAGGGTGTCATTCTAGGACAGAACATAAGCAAATATTTCTCAGATGGATCTAGCAACACTTTCCCAGTGTGGTTTGAGTATCCTGTGCAGATTGAGCCAGACACCTTTTACACAGCCAGCGTCATTTTGGATGGCAATGAATTGAGTTACTTTGGACAGGAAGGAATGACAGAGGTTCAGTGTGGTAAAGTGACTGTGCAGTTTCAGTGCTCTTCAGACAGTACTAATGGTACTGGTGTGCAGGGAGGACAAATTCCTGAACTTATATTTTATGCTTAAAAAATCATTTCCAAAAGAAAGTGTGATCTGTGAAGTGCATATCTGGTTCAGACATGTTGATGCTTTACTTATCTGCAGATAGGTGATCAGTACAGGTAATTTGTAATTAATAATGCTATGGGCAGTTCATAATTACTTTTTAGCCTAAAATGCAGCTTTCTACTCCTAACTAGATTCTCAAACAAGCCACATTCTGATTAAGGCTACATTATTTGAAGAGTTGCGTCTATATACTAAGAAAAATTGTGTACATTTTCTTTACTAATTTTGTCTAGTTAACAACCTTTCTATAATTGTCTTAAATTTCCCTCTGGGCTTTATTTTGATCATAGTGTAAATATGTAGTATAAAATAGAGGGGAAGGGTTATTTTATTTTTAAGACTCAAGAAAAAATTGACTAGTTTGGAAGGAAATTCTTTTACCTATAAGTAATAGTTTTGCATTTAGTTGAATATATAGCAAGTGGGTAATAATCACTTTTAACTTTTATTTCTTTTCTCTGCTTTTCAGCTTTTACTTTGTAGTTGCTACATAAATTAATTGGACAGGTACATATTAAGGTAAAGGTAGCAATTTCCTTGGAGGTGTCAATGAAAAATTGAAAGGCTGGATTTTTCTTAAAGGGACTCCTTGAGAACAGTTAACTTCTTTTTCTTTAATCTAGAAGGACAGAATTTTGAAGCACATGTATTTCTTTTGGTAGTAACTTCAGAATCATAGTTTTCATTCATAACAGCAGGCTTTGTCACTTATTGGAAAGAAGAGAAATCTTAAAGTTACCAAATTGATAACACATGCTAGAATTCACAATTTGGAGGGAACAAAAGCTGGAGCTTTGTCCTGTGTAGCTCTTCATACAAAACAGTTGTTTGTCTAGATTATTTACTATATACTATATTCCATATCCTCTTTTAAAAGATGACCATGCAATTGGTTGAATGCCAGTAAGTTAACAGAGCACTACATATAACAGTTTCACCTAACATATGCTTTGAACATATGATAATATATCCACTAGTGATAATTCTTTTAAATTCCTGGATAGCTAGAATAGTGCCCCCTGGCTACCCTAAAGTGGTATTATATGCCTACAAAAAATAGAATATGATCTGGAGGGATTAAAGTGGACTTTACCTAATATCCAAAATATCATTATTGTATCAGGCTTTCTCATGTGCTGTATGCACAACATAAAAAAGGGAATGTCTGCTTTACAAGAAATCATCTTCCTTATTAAAATGGTTCATGACACTTTGGTACCTACATTATTGGTAATATTGAATATGATTGACCTCCTGGCTATTTGCATGTGAATTGTCCATGCACTCCTGGGTTGCTTTCCTGCCCAGTATGATCCTGAGATGGCTTCCCCCCCGCCACCCAGAGTGCGGCTTCTGGCTGCCTCCTTCCCCTTGCTCAGCACAGTCCTAGACTGGCTTTTTGAAGCTAGGGGTTAGTATTGGGGTGTGTGTGCGTGTGTGTGTTTGCACACTCAGGAATTTACTTTTTTCCATGTCCGCCAACTAGGCAGTGGAACAGAAATATTCCTCTGTTCACCCTAGTATGGTCCTAGGCAGTTTTCCTTCACTCTCTTTAGTGTGCTACCAGTCCACTTTCTTCCTTCTACCTGTTAAAACAGATGTGACTTTCTTATTACCTAATCTAATAGAGGAGGACAGTGAATTATCTAAGATTTCAGAATCTTCTGTGCTGCTGGCCCCACCCATACAATCAAGAGTTGACTGTCACTGGTAATTAGAGAATACCTCCAGGACAGCTTTCCCAGAGCTTTAACAATTACATGATATTGTGGATAGGGAGAATAGCCAAAATACTAATGGAATAAAAGGAAATATTCTCTAAAAAACTACTGCAATTTATTTTGTAATATAGTTAAATTGCCTGTTACTCCTTGCCACCACAAAACAAGAACAAAAAATGAGCCTGATTAGACATTGTACATTCTTTTATAAAAAGCAAAGCTTTGGAAACTAGGAAAATGTCATTGCACCAAGAAGTTGAGGTAGACATGATGACCTTATTCTGAAGTATGCTCAGTTCAATCCATGCTCTTCTTAAATAGTTACATTCTTGGTGGCTTTAAGAATTAACCTGATGACAACCAGATGGAATAATTCCCCTTTTATGCCTGCCAGCAAACTCATTCTCATTTAACATTTACCTTCGTTCCTTTTTTAAAGTGTTGGTCTACCATGTGATGAGGTTAGGCAGATATTCTTGAGTTAAAGTTGGACATCCTACTTACAGTGGAAAACTTTATTTTAAATCTGTTATCCCTTCAATATTTTAGACAAAGTGAAATGAAAACTGATGTGCTTGCTTTAGCTTTTCTGAATATATTCTTGGTAGTTATAGATTATAAAACTAGACCATATTTCTAACAAACCAGACAACTTTGGTATATAAACACAACTTCACTAAACGGAACATGCTGTAGATGCTATTTTTAAATGTACCTGGCAGTCTTTGTATTTCAGTGTTAATTCTGGGGATAGAGAGAAACTAGGCTAGCATTCTAATGTAACATTCTTTATATCTTAAATAGTATTTAAGTAAATGATTTAATTTCTACATAATTATTGCACTGAATTTTTTTAAGGTGCTTAAGCTAAGCTAATTTCAGATCACAGCAGCCAACTGTGCTTCAGGGTGCTTGAATTTAGCAGGCTTATAGCATTATTTATGAAGGACAAATATATAAATATGAAGTACCTCATGTTGAATGTTTATTGTACTGTATCTTTAATGTAACAGTGCAGATCTTGTTAGACACATGAATGTGTATAATCATGTTAAATACAAATAAACATAAAACTGATTCGTAGAGTGGCTTTCTTCATTATTTTTTAAATTCTTGTGAAATAAGCAGGAACAGTGTCTACTTTTAACATTTTTCATTTATATAGATATTTATACAGAATCACTTGTTTTGCTCAGTTTTAAGTTAAATTGGATCATCAAAGCCGGAATAAGTCTGGAGACAGAATCATTCAAGAACAATAAATATGTTAGTCAGTTACATTGTTAAAGGCTGTTAAGCTAATGAGATGGAGTGCATGGATGTATACATTATATATATATATATATATATATATATATATATATATTCCTTTTATTGACTTCCTTATTGGCTGACATTTTGATACTGTAGCTTCAGAAATTTTTTGTAAATCTTGCCAAACTAGAAAAACAAATGCATTGTGCTCACGCTAAGTGACATCTTGTATTAGATATGAATACGCTTCTCGTCCCTGTTACGCCGAGCCAGGAAATATTTCAGAATTCAGATATCATATTGGAAGTTAAAAGATAAATATCCTTACTAAATCAGCTGGATTGTTTTCCATTTTATGTTCCTGTATAAAGTTAAGATCATAACCTCTGTGCATCTTTCTGCTGCCTTTCAACTAGAGTTTATTATGGAAGCCTCTACATATTCACTGACCCAGTTCATGTATTCAGAATTCATCTTTTTGAAGCAAATATGCTATAAAAAGGATTTTTGGAAATATTCCAGAGAAAAAACTGTCTTCTCTCTTCACGTTAATCCCAGATACAATTTGAATTGTAAAAAAATAAAAAAAAAAAACACCAAAAAACAAAAAAAAAACCCTTTATATCCATGAATGTCTTAGCAGTTGCCTCCATCGTAGTCTACTTTAAAGTGTATAAATTCCTCACCATTGGCTGATGTCTATTGTAGTGAACCTATCCGCCCTTTTCTGTTATTTGTGAACCTACTGGTTATTAGAATTATCTTTTTTTTTCTGGTGAGTGTAGAAAAATAGTGCTAAAACTGTTTACCTGATGATGACAGAAAGAGTCAAGAGGGGATCACCCAGTTAACATGTATTAAGCATCTACTATGTGTTGGACACTGCACTAGATACTAGATGGCATGGAGGACAGAATATCCAAGAAAGAGCCACTGAAATTACTTTATAAATATGATTTCTTTGACCTTTTGTTGAATTGTTTTAAATTATTAAAAAAGAATAAAATTTTCATTTGTAATGCCTTACTGAGAACAAACATTTAAAATTTCTGATTAATTTTTCATAATTTTGATCAATTCATATTTATTGGAAACCTATTTTGTATACACCATTACATGTTATCTCATATGAAATAGATGTATTATAAAATAGGTTGTCTATGAAGCACAATTCTATAGAATGGGATCTTACTAACCTCTCATTAAAATCAAATATATATATTTCTATGGGTAAAAAAAAGCTTTCCTATTTAGCTGGACTGGATTTTTTTTTATTGAGAAAGAGATTAAAATGATGGCTAACTCTATAGGGATACTGGGTGTTGTAGTAAACCAGCACTTCTTTGCCTTCTGGGAATATCTGGAAGCACTTTGCAGCAGTTTTCTATTTTTGTATTCTTTTCCTTGCCATTGACCCTTAACATCATCCACTACCATAGACTCATAGGAATTTCAGCTGGATTTCACATTTGTGATTTCTGGAATTTAGTTCCCAGCACATAGTAGGCACTTAGTAAATTGTAAATGTTTGGCAAACTAAATTATCTTCCCCATTCTTTTCTTATGGTATTTATGATGTATAGTAGTGGTGGACTGATTTATTACATTTTAGTAATAAATGCAAATTTTTAGTAATAAATGCACACGATATACTCGGAGTACAAAAGTATCTTGAACATTGAAAAATGAAAACTGTTCCTTATTTTGTCAAGTTGATGTTTGAGTATTAAAGTATTGATATTAGAATTCTGTATATGAAGTTTTTTAAATGGTGACCAGTAATAAGTGACATTTAAACACTAATTTACCATTTAATAGTAGATATCCTTGAATTTCAGAATTGGAAGGGACCATGGAGAAAATTTGTTTTCACACTCCCACCCTGCATAGGCCATTAAGATAGTAGCCTCCCAGAACTGTTTATTTTATAATTGAAGAATCTGAGACACACAAAGCTCCATATATACTGTTAGAGTTAGTCCTGGAATCCAAGTCTCTTGACTTCTTGTCCAGTAAACTCTTTCTCTTTCAGTGTAATAATTTAGAGAATATAAAACATCTAGGCTCAATGTTTCCTTGTTAATAGTGACTGGACTGAGATTTATACAGAGGCATATATTATAGAAGATATTCTGAAGTCTCCTGTCTTAGTTGACTTTAACAACAGTGATGAACATTATACTTCAAAATTAGGTCATACATTTTGATGATTTTTCCACAGTTTAAGTGCGATATACTATTCCCTTATGTCATAATTATTGCTTAGAATAGTAATAATGGTATATGTGAAAGGAAATACATTTCAAAAGTATACCAGTAATTTATAATTTAAAAAAAAAACTAAAGCTTATTAATAAATCTGTTTAAAATGACCAGCATATAAGAGTAAACAGTTCACAAATTAACATGAACTATTTTACCATGTATTAAATTCTTAGCATATCAGATATATTATGGATGGAAGGTTAGCATTTTTCATTTTTAAAACTATGTTAAATGTATCTAAGTGAAAGATAGTGACTGTTAACTACAAAGTAACTTTTCAAGGCACAGAGTATGCCACCTATTACTACTTTAATGGTAGCATGTATGAAAAAGACTTGTTAGACTATTACTAGTGAGATGACATAATAATAACAGCTAATATTTATATAATGTGTAGTATGTGTCAGTATGTGTTTTACTCTTTTATTATTATCTCCTTGATCCTCACAGCCGTGCTGGGTTTTTTTCCCATTTTACAGGTGAGGAAACTGAGGCAGAGGCTAAGTGACTTGCCAGATCTGAACTCCTGACTCAGGCTTGGCACTCTATTCCCGGCACAATCTATCTGCCCAATTTGGAAGATATGTGTGGTATCATAAAATTTTTGAAGTCTGGTGTTTGTATCAACTAATTCTGAGCTTTGTTGTTTTCATTAAACCTCCCTTTCCCCAAAAATGTTACTATATAAATATAGTAATGGTGGCAATTAACCTCCTTTTCAAAGCACTTTATATATTGTTTGATCAGATAGTAATTTGAAGTACACCGCAGCAGCATAAATGAGTTTGAGTCCCCTTTCCCCCTTAAAGATGATAACTATGCTTATATGTGTTTCCTTTTCTTTTCCTCTCCCTCTAGTGCTGCAACCATGAACAACCGCTATTTTTCCCAGATGGAGTGTGTTAATCTAATCCCCCCATTGCCCCACTCACTATCCCTATAACTGCATTTTTTGAAGTTTAAAAAACTATTTTGAACTTGGATATCCCTTCTCATGAGCGTTTTCCTATTCAAAGTAAAACACAAGAAGAGGATTATATATGGAAACGTTATATCCACTTCATATAACTTGTTTAAAAAAAAACTTCCTCACTTTCAGAATTCTGTTTTCTTCTGTACATTGAATTTTACAAATTCTTCAATGATTCTTTTTTCTTTTTGGCATCATGATTACTAACACCCCTCCTCCCAATGCCCACCCCTAATTAAACAAAAATACCCCCACAAAATAAAACAAGAGAAGGGAAATGGAAAGCCTTTGTAGTTTAAGAATAATGAGGGCACATATGTAGCCATGCCCCAAAATGTATGTCTGCCCTTTGATTCCATCACCTGTTTGTCAAGAGGGGTTGTATGCTTCATCATAGGCCCCCTGGAGACATAGCTGGTCAAAGCCTTGCTTAGAGTTCTTAAGTCTTTCAGAGCTGTTTTTCTGTACAGTGTTGTCCACGTTGTCAGTTGTACTGTTCTTGTTCACTCTATAAGTCCATGCTACCATGGATTCTCTGCAACCTCTTTGTCTTTTCTTAGGGCACCATAATTTTCCATTACATTCATATGCCATACTTTGTTCAGTCATTCACAAATGAAAGATCTCCTTATATTTTCTTTCCTCTTTCTTTTTCCTTTTAAACACCCCTTCTGTTGTTTTACTTGTGAATATTCCCTTAAGTCCTACCCACCCACTTGTTTTCCCGTTGAATTTGAGGTATTTCTGCATCAAACTCTGCTTGTCTGTATCTGGTTCACACAAGAAAATACACAGTCTAGCTGCTTTCTAGTTCTGGGAAGCTACTACCTTAATTGCCTATGCTGATGCTGGTTTGACTGGTAGCTCTATTGACTGTGGGCTTCTGGATAACATTTTGTCCAATTCTGTAATGGAAATAGTCACTGTAATTTCTAAGTGGATTTCTTGATTGTTGTTTGGTTTGGAGCAAATTTCATGTTTTTGATTAAGTTAGTAAGTGAGAAGTGAGCAATCAGCTTCTTGAAAATCCCTACTATACACTTTCAAATAGCCTTTGAGCTGGTATTATGCTTAAGCCCTGATTAATCTAAAATGTAAAAGCATAATAAATGAAGTCACCCATTTTCAGAGAAAAAATTAAGTTCTGGAAATATTTTTGGATACTAAATGAATTAAAGAAATGGTCGTTGTAGCTAAAGGTACAAATCCCAGCCTGCCTGATAGGAGTTACTATCCAAGATACCACATTCTTCAAAGAGGAAACGGAATAAGTATTTTTTTTCCCACTTAATTGGTATTTTATTTTTTCCAATTATATGTAAAGAAATTTCTTTTTTCCTTTGAGTCTCTGCTTATGGTCATAAATTGAGTTTCTTATCTTAGGTGAATTTTTGGGTACCCCTAGATCTTTATATTTTGTAGTGCTCAGTCCGTTTTTTGGTTTACTTATCTTTCCATCTTTAGTTCTTGAGCCAGGGCCTTGTGTCCAGTCCAAGGTCCACATCCTTCTGTGCTTGTAGGTAGAGTGGTTGGTGTGCCTATGTGGTCTCACCCTGGGTTACCTGTATTCCTGAGGTCCCTCTGAATCTGTGACCTTTGGGTCTTTAGGAGCCTCTACAAGAAAGGTGTCAAACGTAGCCCAAACCAGACTAAAATGTAATTGAGAAATATTTAACAAATAAAAATATAACAAAATATTATAAGATATATAAGATATTATAAGATAAAGTTACATTCTAAAACTAAGTCAATATGTGGCCCACAGGTATCCTTATTATAGATTATTGACCTCATCCTTTTAAGTTTGACACTACTACTTGATGTCTCAGGACCTAGTATTAGGGATGTTGGAGCCCTTGATGAGCTAAACTGCCCTAGTCTGAGCATTCCTTTTCCTTACTGTTCACAGCTGTTCCCCAGGCCTTCCAAAGTCCTTGCTTCTCACTGCTCCAACCCTCTGTTTTTCTGACAGCTCTGAGGCTTTCAGTGTAAAGATAATTTCCAGCATTCACTTTTATAAGATTTTGAGTTCCAAATGCTCCCCCGCCCGTTCCCTACTCACCTCTCCAAGACAGCATGCAATCTGATACAGGCTACACACTTACAATCCTATTAGACATATTTCCACATTAGTCATGTTGTGAAGGGAGAAGCAGAACAAAGGGGAAAAACCACAAGAAAAAGAAAAAAAAATAGTATGCTTCGGTCTACATTCAGACTTCATCGTTCTTTCTCCATTGTCCATTGTCCATTGTGACTCCACTGTGAGTCTTTTGGAATTGTCCAAGGTCATTGTACTGCTGAGAACTAAGTCTACAAAGCTGGTCATCACCCAGTGTTGCTGATACTGTGTACAGTGTTCTCTTGTCCCTGCTCACTTCACTTAGCATCAGTTCCTATAAGATTTTTCAGGTTTTTCTGAAGTCTGCCTGCTCATCATTTCTTTAGCACAGTAGTGTTCCATCACAGTCATCTATCACAAGTCACTTAACCCCAATTGCCTCATCCTGGATCATCTCTAGTCATCCAGATGAATAACTGGTCACTGGATTCAGATGGCTGTGGAGGAGAAGTGAGGCTGGTGACCTGCACAGCCCTCCCTCACTCAAAACAAAGTCAAACACAAGTCATGTCATCATTGCTCTGATGGCATGGTCTTCTTCAGCAACAAAGGACAAACACACACATCACAACTTGTTCAGCCATTCCCCACTTGTTGGGCATCCCCTCAATTTCAAATTCTTTGCCACCACAAAGAGAGCTGCTATAAATATTTTTGTGCATGTGGGCCCTTTTCCCTTTTTTATGATCTCTCTTGGATACAGACCTAGTAGTGGTATTGCTGGATCAAAGGGTATGCACAGCTTTATAGCCCTTTGGGCATAGGGAACAAGTATTTATTAACCTCCTACTATATTCTAGGCTCTGTGTTAACTGCTTTATAAATGTCATCTCATTTGAGGATTCTGGAGAGGCATTTTTGCATTATTTTGTGAGAAATAAGATTCATTTGTTTATTCCACAAACATTTTTGAGGGTCTACTGTGTGAATACAAAATTTAAGTAAGACTTCCAGTTCATGCCTTTGTGGAGCTTATGATCCAGTCAGGGATAAAACACCAACAAACCTCCATTGTACAATATTGCATGATAAGGACCTCAAAAGCTCGGGTGTTTAACTTCTTTTCCCAATTTCTTAACCATCTATAGACAAAACGATACATGACCTGACTTCATTTTTTTTTAGCACATTTGTTTTAGACCCTACATAGAATTTCGATTTCAAGAAAGTTGTTTAGGAAATCGAAAATAGACATATGTGAGGGAAATTCCAGGCCTAAGTCTGTTATCTTATGGGGATTTACAAAGATGTTTTAAGAAACTTATATGAAATTAACTTTTCAAGAGTGGCTTACCAAGCATTTGCCTGAAGTCAGAAGGACCTGAGTTCAAATCTGGCCTCAGCCACTTATCAGCTTTGTGACCCTGGGCAAGACACTTAACTCCAATTGCCTCCAAAAAAACAAAAAAAATAGTAGTTTTCACCCAATGCTAATCACACTTTAGAGAACCAGCTCTAGGTGTAGTGTAAGGAGTGCTAAACAAGAGGACCTGGATTATAATGTGGTTAACTTTCCTTTGCTGCTTGCTGCTCATGTGTCCTTAGGCAAGCCAGTTCAGTTTTTTTGAGACACAGTTTCCTCAACTATCAAATGAGGAACTGGGCTCTATGGCTTCTAGGGGATTTTTCTACTTTAGATCATTCTATGATTCTTAAGGTAATAGAACAAGGCAGAAGTCCGGTTATCTTTGGCAAAGCAAAAATGGAAAACTTGTAATTGCTGCTGCTGCTACTGTTACTTCTGCTCCTGCTACAACAACTACTACTGCTACAATTACTCTAACTACTACTGGTACAACTGCTACTACAACAGCAACTACTACTACTACTGTTATACAACTACTGCTACTACTACTACTACTACTACTGCTGCTGCTAGCATCTTCATGACTGGAGCCTAATATGTGTCAGGCACTGTACCTTACAATTATCTCCTTTGGTTTTTGAAATAGTCTTGGGAATTAGGTGGTATTATTTCCCCCCTTTTTACAGTTGAGGAAACTGAGGCAAGTAAGGGTAAAATGACCTACCCAGGGTTACGTGGTATCTGAGTTCGGACTTGAACTCAGGTCTTCCTGACTCCAAACTCAATGTTCTGCTCTATCCACTAGCACCTAGCTGAGATAGTGTGGTGAAAATAAGATTCTCACAGAGAGTCTGACTTAATGTAATTAATTTTAAAAATAGAGTACATGCAGCTATGAACCAGGGCAGCTAGAGTGTTAGGCCTGGAATCAAGAATGCCCAACTTCAAATCTGACCTCAGACACTAGCAGTATGACCCTGGGCAAGTCACTTAGCCCTGTTTTCTTCAGTTTCCTCATCTGAAAAATGAGCTGGAGAAGGGAATGGCAAGTCCTTCCAAGAAAACCCTAAATGGGGTCATGAGAAGTTGGACAGGACTGAAAAACAGCAAAAAAGCTAAAAGCCAACGAAGATGTAAAGAAAATACAAGGTGTTCCAAAAGTCTTACTACCATTTTAAGTATTAAGACTTTTGTGATACCCTGTATAAAATGAACCTGTATTCTCGAATAGGTTTTCTTTTTGTAGTTCAGCTTCCATTGAGTCTTTCCATTACAACCTATAAATTAGTCATGGGAGTGGTTCCTTCTAGCATGGGCAAGCTCTAGCTGATCACAGAGAATACTTTCTATTTCAATGAATGCCCTGGGATGCCTCAGAAGATTACCCTTGGAGAGCTCAACGTGTGTATGCATGCTGAGTGATTAAGACCTGCTCATGAGATGGTCTATGAGAGCATTTCATTTTGCAAATGAAAAGAATAGGGATTTAATTAGTTCTACCTTAGCATCAAGTTGACATGCTTTACTTTTAATTGAAATTTTAGACACTTTCTAAGTTCTTCCACACTCCAACCAAATTGTTGGAGGTTAAAATTGGTGATTTTACCAATTCAGTATACTCTTGAAGGTAGTTAACTAACTCGGGGGGTGTAGTACCTGGCCTGAAGTCAAGAAAAGTCATTTTCCTGAGTTCAAATCTAGTTTCAAACACTTAATTACTTTGTGACCCTGGGCAAGTCACTTAACCTTCTTTGCCTCATTTTTCTCATCTGTAAAATAAACTGGAGAAGGAAAAGGCAAGCCACTTTAGTGACTCGACCAAGAAAATTCCAAAAGAAATCACGAAGAATCAGACAGGACTAAAACAATTGAGTAACAAATATTTTAAGTAATCTGAACATTCTTAATTATTTTATTCTGGCTACTTCTAGGAATGATGTCAAAATAATATTTTGCTCATTATAGACAAGGTACATTAGTTTTCATAACCATACAGTGCACAAAGAAAATAGTACAAGCCTAAAAGTGCTAAGAAGAAAAACACTGAATTCATTAAACTAAATGATAACCTATAGGGTAAGGTGAAAAGTGATCTGATACTTTAAAAGTCTAATTAGTAGGAATTTATTTTCTAAAATGTCCCGTTCACTTTTTGAAGATAATATGTTCTGGGAATAACAGATCGTTTATTTAAAGTGACTTGTTTTTATTTTTTTCAATTTTTAAACAATTTTTATTTAAATTTTTGAGTTCCAAATCTTATCCCTCTCTTCCTTCCTCCTGACCCCCCTCCCTGAGACAGTAAGCAATCAGATATAGGTTATACATATGCAATTATGTGAAGCATTGGCATATTAGTAATTTTGTATGAGAAAACTCAAGTAAAAGAGAAAAAACGAAAGAAAGTGAAAAGTAGCATACTTCAGTTTATGTTCAATCAATATCAGTTCTTTCTTTGAAGGCAGATAGTGTGCTTCATCAACAATGCTTTGGAATTGTCTTTGATCTACTGAGCTACTGAGAATAGCTAAGTCTTCCACAGTTCTTCATCAAACATTAATGCTGTTATTGCTTACAACATTCTCCTGGTTCTGTTTACTTGACTATGCATCAATTCATATAAGTCTTTCCAGGTTTTTCTGAAATTATCCTGTTTGTCATTTATATAGCACAGTTATACCACATTTCAATCATATAACACAGCTTGTTTAGCCATTCCCCAACTGATAGGCATCCCTTTGATTTTCAATTTTTAGCTACCACAAAATGCTATAAATATTTTTGTACAGGTGTGTCCTTTTCCCTTTTTTGTATGCCTTCAGGATATAGACCTAGCAGTGATACTTCAGGACCAAAGAGTATGCACAGTTTTATAGCGTTTTGGGTATAGTTCCAAGTTGTTCCCCAGAATGGTTGAATCAGTTCACAACTCCACCAAGAGTGCATTAGGTGTTCCAGTTTTCCCACAAAACCTCCAATATCAAGCATTTTCCTTTTTTGTTATATTAGCTACTCTAATAGGTGTGAGGTGGTACCTCAGAGTTGTTTTAATTTGCATTTCTCTGATCAATAGTGATTTAGAGCATTTTTTTCATATATCTGTAGATAACTTTGTTCTATTTGTCTAAAAACTGCCTGTTCATATCCTTTGACCATTTATCACTTGGGAATGACTTGTATTTTTTTTTTTTGTATTTTATATATGTTTGAGAAATGAGGCCTTTTTCAGAAATACTTGTTGCAAAATTTTCCTCCAATTTTATGCTTTCCTTATAATTTTGTTTGCAATTTTGTGCAAATCTTTTAAATTTTATATAATCAAAATTATTAATCTTATATTTTGTGATACTCTTTATGTCTTCTTTGGTCCTAAATTCTTCCCTTATCCATAAGTCTGACAGATAAACTATTCCATGCTCTCTTAATTTGCTCTTCGTATCGCACTTCATGTGTAAATTGTACCCATTTTGACCTTATTTTGTAGTTATTGACATATCTCCTAGTTTTTCTAGTAGTTTTTGTCAAATAATGAGTTTCTTTTCCAAAAGCTTGAATCTTTAGGGTCATCATATACTAATACTGTGCTCATTTACCATAATATAATTTGTACCTAATCTATTCCCCTGACACACCACTCTCTTTCTTAGACAGTATCAGATTGTTTTGATAATTATTGCTTCATATAAAGTTTGAGATCTGGTATGGCTGGACCACCTTCTTTCACATTTTTTTTCATTGATTCCCTTGATATCCTTGAGCTTTTGCTCTTTCAGATGAATTTTATTATTATTTTTTTAATACTATATTTTTTGATAGTTTGATTGGTATGGCACTAAATAAATAGATTAATTTAGGTAGAATTATCATTTTTATTATATTGGCTCAGCTTACTCATGAGCAAATGACATTTTTCCAGTTGTTTAGTTCTGACTTCATTTCTGTGAAAAAAAAATGCTTTATATTTGTGTTCATATAATTCCTGAGTTTGTCTTGGCAGGTAGGTTTCCAAGAATTTTATATTGTCTACAGTGATTTTAAATGGAATTTCTCTATCTCTTGCTGATAGACTTTGATGGTAATATATAGAAATACTGATGATTTATATGGGCTTATTTTGTATTCTGCAACTTTGCTAAAGTTGTTAATAATTTTAAGTAAGTTTTTAGTTGATTCTCTAGGATTTCTAAACATAACATCATATCATCTGCAAAGAGTGATAGTTTTTTTTCCTCATTGCCTATTCTTATTCCTTTAATTTATTTTTCTTCTCTTACTGCTATAGCTAACATTTCTAGTACAATCTTAAATAATAGAAGTGATAATGGACATCCTTACTTCACCCTTGATTATATTGGGAAAGCTTCTAGTTTATCCCTACTACAGATAATGCTTACTGATAGTTTTAAATAAATATTAATTTTCATTTTAAGGTAAGCTTTCTGTGATCTCTGGTGTTTTTAATAGGAATTGATGCTACAGTTTTTCAAAGGCTTTTTCTGCACCTGTTGAAATAATGCTATGATTTCTGTTGGTTTTGTTATTTGTATGATCAATTAAGCTAATAATTTTCCTAATACTGAACCATCTCTGCATTCCTGGTATAAATCCCACCTGCTCATAGTGTATGATCCTTTTGATAAATTGCCATGATCTCTTTGCTAGTATTTTATTTAAAAATTTTGCAATAACATTCATTAGGAAAATTGGTCTATACGTTTCTATGTTTTGACTCTTCCTGGTTTGGGCATTAGCATCATATTTGCATTGTAAAAAGAATTTGATAGAACTCCTTCTTTACCTGTTTTTCCAAATAGTTTATATAATATTGGAAGTCTTTGCTCTTTAAATGTTTGGTAGAATTCACTTGTGAATCCATCTGCTACTGGAGATTTTTTCTTAGGAAGTTCACTGATAGCTTGTTCATTTTCTTTTTCTAACATTTGGTTATTTAAGTACTTTATTTCTTCTTATGTTAACGTGGGTAATTTGTATTTTTGTAGATATTCATCCATTTCATTTAAGTTGTCAAATTTATTGGCATACATTTGGGCAAAATCACTCCTAACAATTGTCTTCATTTTGTCTTCGTTGATGGTGAATTCACCTGTTTCATTTTTGATAATAGGAATTTGGTTTTCCTCTTTCCTTTTTGTAAAAATCAAATTAAGCAGTGACTTATCTATTTTATTGGTTTCTTCATAAAACCAGCTTCTAGTTTTATTTTTTAGTTGAATGGTTTTGTTACCTTCAACTTTATTAATTCCTTCTTTGATTTTCAGGATTTCCAATTTGGTGTTTGTTCTTTTTCAAGTTTTTTTTTTTTTTAGTTCCATGCCCAATTCATTAATCTGCCTTTTCTCTATTTTATTGCTGTAAGCAATTAGAGATATAAAATTTCCCCTAAATACTGCTTTGGCCGCTTCCCATAAATTTTGATATGTTGTCTCATTGTTGACATTTTCTTTAATAAAATTATCAGTTGTTTCTGTGATTTGTTCTTTGACTCACTTGTGTTGTTGTTTTTTTTTTTTTTAGGATTAGATTATTTAACTTCCAATTAATTTTTAATCTCTCTGTTGTCCATTATTGGATGTAATTTTTATTACATTATGATTGAAGATCATAATGTTTGCTAATTCTGATTTTCTGCATTTAATTGAGAGATTTTCATGTCCTGATATATGATCAGTTTTTGTGTAGCTGCCATGTACTGCTGAGAAAAAGGTATATTCCTCTCTATTCCCCTTAATTTTTTCCAGAAATCTATCATATCTAACTTTTTCAGAATTTTGTTCAGTTACTATTTTTCTTTTTTTCTTTTTGGTTAGATGTATCTAGTTCTGAGAGGGGAAAGTGGAGATCCCCCACTAGTACAGTTTTATTAAATATTTCTTCCTGTAACTTATTCAATTTCTCTTTTAAAAATTTGGATGCTGCAGTATTTGCTGCACATGTGTTTAGTATTGACATTGTCATTGTCATTGACATTGTCTATGGCACCTTTCAGCAAGATATAGTTTCTTTTTTAATCTCATTAAGTTAGATCTGTTTTTTTTTTTTTTGCTTTTGCTTTGTCTGAGATCATGATCATTACCCCTGCTTTCCTTGTTTCTGCTGAAGCATAATAGAGTGTGCTCCAACACCTTACCTTTACTCTGTGTGTATCTCTGCTTCAAATGTGCTTCTTGTAAAAGGCGTATTGTAGGATTCTGGTTTTTAATACATTCTGCTAATCACTTCCATTTTATGGGGGAGTTAATCCCATTCATATTTATGGTTGTGATAGCTAACTCTGTATTTCCCTACATGCTATTTTTCACTTGTTATCCCTCTCTCTCTCACCCCCCCAACCTTTCCTTCCTTACAAGAGTTTTACTTCTGATCACCACCTTGGACAATATACCTTCTCTTTTTTCAGTCCCCGCTACCTCTTCAATAATCCCTGTCCATTTTTACTTCCTTGTAGAGTAAGATAGATTTCTGTATCCAATCGAGTGTGTATGTTATTCTCAATCTGAGTCAATTTTGATGGGAGTAAGGTTTAAGCTTCACCCACTCCATCCCACCCCATCTACCATTCCATTATAACAGTTCTTTCATTCTTTTTTTATGTGGGATAATTTACCCCCATTCAGTCTCTCCCCTCAACTCTTCCACTGCAATTTTCTTTCTCACCACTTTATTTTATTTTTTGGTGTATCATCACTTCAAAATCATCTTATTTTCATGCCCTCTGTCTACATATACTCCTTCTAATTGCTCTTATAGTAATACAGTTGAGAAGGGTTACCAATATTATCTTGCCATATAGAAGTATAAACAGTTTAATCTTATTTTTTTTTATGTTTTCTCTTTCTTGTTTCTTTTTTACCTTTTTATATATCCTTTGAATCTGGTATTTGGCTATCAAATTTTTTATTTGACTCTAGTCTTTTAATTAGAAATGTTTGAAAGTCCTTTATTTCATTAAATATCCATTTTTCCATGAAAGATTATCTTCAATATTACTGAGCAGATGATTCTTGGTTGTAATCCTAACTCTTTTGCCTTCTGCTACATCGTATTTCAAGTTCTCCGGTTATTTAATGTGGAACCTACCAAATTTTGTGTAATCCTGACTGTAGCCTCACAATAGCTGAACTATTCCTTTTTTGGCTGCTTGCAGTACTTTCTCCTTGATCTGTGAGCTCTAGAATTTGGCTATGATGTTCCTGGGAGTTTTCATTTGAAGATCTCTATCAGGTAGTGACAGGTGAATTCTTTCAATTCTGCTACTGGGTTGCTATGGAAACAGAGTCTCTCTGCAAGTAGGCCCCAGGGACTGGATCGTGTTGTTGGTCAGTCCTAGGTTGGGACTTCACTATTGCTCAGCTGTGTGGTCAGGGCCTTGCTAGTGGCTTGCAGTGGGTGTGGGGTCACTGAGGTTTGGCTTTGCGCTGCTGCACAGACTGTATAATTGCCTAGAGGGCTGCTGGTTTGCAGGAGGGCTGGATTTCCCTGATGAATTGCCCCAGGCTTGGAGCCTTTCTGTAGGCCCCCTGCAGTGGGGCCGGCTGCTGCTGCTCTTGGACCTTGCTCCCCTCCTAATTCCTGAGACAGACCTTCCTTACCAGACTGATAAACTGCTTCCCTGCTCCTAGATAAATTCTGAGATGGTTTTTCTATTTGTTTGGAGGGGAATTTTGGTGATTTTCAGAAGGTTCCTTCCTCACTCTGCCATCTGGCATTGGAAATCCTTGGTAATAGATGATTACTAATTAATTTACCTTTTCACAAAACCATAGCCTTTGCCCATATTTGCCAGATAGCTATTTACCTTCAGTGTGACCTAAGGAGAAATAAAGCCCTGTTAGGAAAGGCACAGAATAAGGAGATGAGAGTCCTACTGTATTCTGTCCCCATTATGCCTCATCTGTGGTGCATCAGTCCTGTTTCCCACAGTTGAAGGACTTGATTTCCATAGAAGGGCAACCAGATGATGGCAAAAGGAAGAGGTAAAAGGTAAGGATAATAGTTGTCTTCAAGTATTTGGAAAACTGTCATCCAGAGGGGCAATTAAACTTGTTCTCTTTCACCAGGAGACTGAACCAGCAGTGGGTAGAAGCAAGCAGAGGCAAATTTCATTTAGGCTTTATGTAAGGGAAATTTTCATCACAATTAGAGGAATTTTCAATTCCTTGAAAAATGGAATACCTTGCCTTAGCAGATGATTATTCCCATTCCTCAGGGCTTTCCAGGCAGACACTGGACAATTGATCACTTGTTGGATATATTTTAATGGGGAGAATTCTTTTCTGTACACATTGGACTAGAGTACCTCTGAGGTCCTTTCCAACCCTTCAGATTCTGTCATTTCTGTTCCATAGAATAACCTTATACATGATAGTAGCATACAAATTCCCTGAATAACCTTCTTCATGATAGTAGCATACAAATGTCTGTCAGCCTTTCATTGGAGCTGATAAAAGTTCAAACCTTACCTAAATCCTCTGACTTCAGGATACCTTTTCCTATACTCAAAATACAACACTATTTCCAAGAATACAGCTCTTCCTGAAAACCTCTTATAAAAATTACCTTCCAAACTCATCACTGCCCTTATTTTCCAGTGTGAATGTGGCTGCCAAAATTGTCTTCCCAATGCACTCATTTTGCTTCTCTATTCAAAAACCTGCGGGCATCCTGCATTGCCTAAAGAATGAAAGAGAAATTCATTTGCCTGGCATTTAAGGTCCTGCACATTTGACTCTAATCTGCTTAGCCAGCCTTATTTCACACAATTCTTCCAGCTAAACTGAACTACAGTTCACCAGTCTCTCCCTCTTCAGTTAGTTTAAACTGAACTACTGAACTGCAGTTCACCAGTCTCTCCCTCTTCTGTTTGCATGTGTTCAAACTAGTCTCCCCTAAATCTAAAACAAATGCCCTCTTGCTCTTGACTCCCTGAAGTCCTTATCCTTTTTGAACCAACTTAGTATCACCTCCTTCTGAAAGAATATGCAGATCTCTTCCCCTATCACCCATAAAAGTCATCTCACCATCAAATTTTCCTAGAGCAATTTGTCTAGATCTCCTTTACCTCTATCACATTCTGATATATTTATCAAACATATTTGTGTGCGTGATATATATATGTGTATATGTGTATATTTATATCAAACACACACATATGTACACATATACAGAGATATATATGTATACGAATATATATACAAGGATATATATACAAAGACATACGCACTCACATACACACATACATCATCATCATCATCATCATCGTCATCATCATTCCTCCTCCAATTAAACTGTAGCCTCCTTGAGAGCAGGAACTGTCATTTTTCTTTTTTGTAGCTCTAGCACTGAATGTACTTCCATGTTCATGGTAGGCTTTTAAATGTTTGTTAATTTGAGATCGACCCTATTGAATTCTAACAGGTTACCATTAGTAACTAATAAAAGTAGCTCTGTGACCAAAGTATTAAAAGCTAAAAGAAAGAGTTACTGATTCTTCCTGTATAATCCCCAAACTAATTATCTGACATTTTGTAACACAAAAAGCAATTCTGTATTGGAGTACTAGTCAATTTAAATTCATTCTTCAGCTACAAAATATTAAGGGTTCTGACTTCTTATGCTCAGATCCTACTTTTAACAGTCTTTGGAATTAAGAAGAAAAAATTGGTCAAAGAGAAAAGTTAGTCCATTAATAATGATGGCCATGGCTATGGCCATATTCAAAAATGACAACTTCTTGAACAAAAAACAAAAGCACATTTTCAAATACGCATTTTCAATTATCTCCTTAAGGATGATACCTAGCAAAGCCAAACCATTTCCAAAAGGAAATGTAATTTCAATAGTTTAGGAATTCAAACTATTATTGTAGTGAAGAGGTAGTGATAGGGTGAACATATCATCTATCTACTGATATACAAATAGATATATTCTTGGACTCTCTGTATAACATCAGCTTTCAAAGAAAGGACTCAGTTCCAATTTTACTTTAAACTATTAAAAAAAAACCTCACATTTTTTCTGGTTTGCTGAAAAAATTAAGTTCAGGTGGCAAATGACTAGATTCCATCCTTCCAGGGCAGGAAAATCTCAATATTCTCATGTAATGTGTTTGTAACTGAGTCTTCAGGCACATTAATTTATCACATTTTTTGAAACAGAGTAAGAGTCACTCTCTTTTCCCCACAACCCCTACTGACGATGTCATCAAAGAGATTAGACCAGCTGAGAAAAGACAAATTAGACAGTCTCAGAAAGACATCTTCGACTTTTTCAGGGTGAAGATAAGGGTATCTTTTGGACTCTACAAGAGCCCCCAGGCATGGGGGCTTAGCAGAAAGCTGTATATACATCAGGGGAAACATAAATATATCAGGAAGAGGAAAAAGGACTTCCATTCAATAAGGAACTTTGAATTAAATCCATGTGTGTTCTTTAAACTCAAGTCTACTTTCCTAGAGACTCTGTATGTATTTATGTCAGATTGGGTCCCCAGGTAATAAACTTCCAACTTGTTGAACCCCTGGTCTTGAAGCAAATTCAGAGGATTGACCTCAAATGAATGTCATATACATAGAGACCAACTAGTGGCCAACTGGTCCAAATCATACTTGAAAAGTAATTGTTTCTGTAACATACCCAACAAATGATCATCTAGACTGTGTGTAGGCCTCTGTGTGTAGGGAACCAGCTCCCCTCTTGAGACAACTCATTATACTTTAATATAGCTCAAACCATTGGCAACTTTTGCTTGACCTAAAGCCTAAATTAAGTTGCCTGTAACTTCCACTCATTCATTATTTCTAGATCTTCCCTCTGCATCTAAGGACAAGCCTGGTTTCTCTTCTACATGACAGACCCTCCAGAAACTTATAGAGAATTCCCTCCCTGCAGAATCTTTTCTTCTTCAGGCTCAATAACCCCAGTTCTTTCAAGAGATTTTGCATTTTTGGAAAGAGAAAGAAGAAAATAAACATTTATATGGTATCTACTATATGCCAGGCACCATGCAAAGTACCGTTTTTTAAAACAAATTTGTTTTGTTTGTTCCTCAGAACACTCTGGGAGGTGTATGTTGTTATTATTCCAACTTTATAGTTGAAGAAACTGAGGCAAACAGAGGTTCAATGACTTGCCCAAGGTCATTGTCTGAAGCCAGATTTGAGCTCAAGTCTTACTGACTCCAGATCCAGAGATCTATCCAACGGGCTACCAGTTATTCTGGCAACATGATTCTATTACCAAAATGGAACTTTGTGGCAGTAATTTATGCATGACTATGGGAGGGAAAAAAACTGTCACAAAGTTCCTGAAAATGAGAAGAGAAAAGATTTATTTCAACTTAAACAAGACAGCAAATAATACTTCAGTGTGCTTTCCATTTGTTGGGCAATTGACAGTTACTCAGGTGAAACACTCAGCCCCTGCCAATATCCTCTGGTTAGAAAAACAAATTAGTAGGTCAAAATGAAAAGTCTTTCAGAGGTCATTATGAAAACAGTTTCATTGTCAGTCTAGAGCCTATTTGCCAAGAGGCATCAAATTTACTGGACCTTGATTGTCAAGGGGAAGCTTTTTAACTACTTCCTGCTGTCCTGTCATTCTGTACCAACACCAAATGGCTATGTTAAATTGAGATCTTCTTTCCAATTGGCTTCACAAAAGCATTTTTCCTTTCTTAGTTAGCAATGGAAGCATTTGCATGCAGTGAGATAGGAAAAGCAGCCAAACATTAATATTATAAAAACCAGTAAGTGTTAGATGGGTGCATTTATTTACCTGAGGCTAACAGTAGTTGATTTTTCAAAATTGAAATGATAGAATAGCTTCCCAGTTCTGTAATACAAGTGTAGTACCCCTTCTGGGCTAACTCTTCCAACTTGGACTGGAGTAGAAATTTAGGTCCCCAGAAAGTGACTAACTATAGCTCCCCTTAGGATTTTTTGGATAACCCTGATGGGCTGAGATTTCTAATATAACTATGCATGGATCCCTACTATTGTGTTCTCCGTTGGTTATCCAGATGTTATGACTTAGTCAACTAGAATTAATTAGCTTTGAGTTAGGGATATTTAATAAGGTGGCATAATAAGAAAAGTTGTAGAAAAATATTCTTCCAAAAATTCAGGGACCCAATTTGACATAAATATATACAGAGTTTCTAGAAAAGTAAATTGAATGAGGGTGGAGCCAAGATGATGGAGTAACAGCGCAGATTTTCTAGAGTGCTCCTGCCAAGGCCAGCCACATGCTGGTAAAAACAATGGCTCTAAAGAAATTCTGGAGCTGCAGAGCCCACAGAATGATAGAGTGAAGCAAATCTCCAGCCCAAGACAGCCTGGAAGGTCACCAGGAAGTGTCCATCACTCTACACTGGGAGCAGAGTGTAGTCCAGTGTGGGCTATGAGTGCACAGAGGGTACCTGAGCATCGTTGGAGGTACTGAATCTCTCACACCTGGTGGTTTTCAGACTTCATGACCCCAAAGCACTGAGGTTAAATTGAAAGGTCAGTGGAAAAAGCCTGTAGGACCAGTGTGGGACATTGAAGTGGTCCAGGGTGAAGGTGCTCCAGGGTGGCTGAGGTGGGAGGGAGCAGAGGAACCTGCTGCAGCCACTGTTTTTGGATCTCTAGACCCACAGATTGTGGGGGTATCGAGCGCATGACAGTACACCCCCCACCCCCACTGGAAGCAGAGAACTACCTTGACAAAGAGCTCCAAAGTCAAGTAAATGGCTGGGGAAATGAACAAAAACCGGAAAAAAAATTAGACTATAGAATCTTACTTTGGTGACAAGGAAGACCAAAACAGGCAAACAGAAGAAAACAAGGCCAAAGCTCCTCCATCCAAAGCCTCCAAGAAAAATATGAATTTCTCAGGCCATGGAAGAGCTCAAAAGGATTTTGAAAATCAAGTTAGAGAAGCAGAGCAAAAATTGAGAAGAGAAATGAGAATGATGCAAGAAAATCATGAAAAACAAGTCAGCCACTTGCTAAAAGAGACCCAAAAACATGTTGAAGAAAATAGTACTTTAAAAAATAGACTAACCCAAATGGCAAAAGAGATCCAAAAAATCAATGAGGAGAAGAATGCCCTGAAAAGCAGAATTAGCCAGATGGAAAAGGGAATCCAGAAGCTCACTGAAGAAAATAATTCCTTAAGTTAGAATGGAGCCATTGGAAACTAATGACTTTATGAAAAATCAAAAAATTATACAACAAATCCAAAGGAATGAAAAATAGCAATGTGAAATATCTCATTGGAAAAGCACCTGACCTGGAAAATAGTTCCAAGAGAGACAAATTAAAAATTATGGGACTACCTAAAAGCCGTGATCAAAAAGAGAGCCTACATATCATCTTTCAAGAAATTATCAAGGAAAACTGCTCTGATATTCTAAAACCAGAGGGTAAAATATATATTGAAAGAATCCACCAATCACCTTCTGAAAGAGATCCCCAAAGAAAAACTCCTAGGAATATTGTAACCAAATTTCAGAGTTCCCAGGTCAAGGAGCAAATATTGCAAGCAGTCAGAAAGAAACAATTTGAGTATTGTGGAAATAGAGTCAGAAAAGAGACATCATAAGGGACTTACTAAAGTTGAACTGTTTACGTCCCTGCATGGAAAATTAATATTTGTAAGTCTTGAGACTTTTCTCAGTATTTGGGTAGAGGGATTATATACATATAGACAGAGAGCACAGGGTGAGTTGAATAAGAAGGGATGACATCTAAAAAAAAATAAAATTAAGGGGTGGAGAAAAAATTGAGAGAGGAGAAAGGGAGAAATGGAATGGGGCAAATTATCTCTCATAAAAGAAGTAAGAAAAAACTTTTTCAATTGAGGGGAAAAGGGGGGAGGTTAGAGGAAAAAGTGAAGCTTGCTCTCATTACATTTGGCTTAAGGAGGGAATAACATGCACACTCAGTTTGGTGTGAATAATCTATCTTACACTACAGGAAAAGTCAGAAGGGGATAAGTGGGTTGTGGGGGAATGATAGGAGGGCAAATGGGAGGAGGGGGTAATTAGGAGTAAATACTTTTGGGGAGGGACAAGGTCAAAAGAGAGAATAGAATAAATGGGGGACAGGATAGGATGGAGGGAAATATAGTTAATCTTTCTCAAGATGACTTTTGTGGAAGTCTTTCTCATAACTACACATGTATAACCTCTATTGAATTGCTTGCCTTCTCAGTGGGGATGGGTGAAGAGGGAGGAAGGGAGAGAAGTTGGAACTCAAAGTTTTAAAAACAAATGTTAAAAATTGTTTTTACATGCAACTGGGAAATAAGAAATACAGGTAATAGGATATAGAAATCTATCTTGCCCTACAAGAAGATAGAGGAGATGGGGATAAGAGAAAGGAGAGGTGTGATAGAAGGGAGGGCAGATTGGAGGAAGGCAGATTGCAATCATAATACACAGTGTCTTGGGGTGGGGGAAGGGAAGAGATGAGGAGAAAATTTGGAATTCAAAATCTTGTGGAAATGAATGTTGAAAACTAAAAATAAATAAGTAAATTAATTAGTTAAATAAACTGGAGCTTCAATAACACATGTGAATTTAACTCATAGCTCCTTCTTGGATAAAAGTATTTTTTCTCTTCCTAGAATATTTGTGGGTTTCCCCCTGAGGTATGTAAAGTCTAGTAGAGTCCTGAAGCTGACCGTGTCTCCACCCTGAAGGGGTCATGCTCTCCAAAGCTGTTAAACACTCCACAGAGTGTTTAATTTGTTCTTTTTCAGCTAATTTAGTTTCTTCCATGACATGGTCAGTAGGGATTGTGAGGGAAGGCATGTGAGTCTCCTGAGTTACTCCTTTCCTTCCCCAATGCCTCCCCCCTCCCCTGCCCCAGTATACAGTACAGGCACAAGAGGGTCTATCTTCTCAAAGTACTCCCAAAGCCTGACTCTTGAAGCAGTAACTAGAGTACTACTCCTACCAAAATCTCCTTCTCTGAAATATGCAGGTCCAAGGATTATTTTTAATTCTTTCAATCAATCACATTTCCTATCCTGATATCTCATTTCATCCAATTGCTAGAAACATTCCTTCCCAATTGGATTAGGTTGTTGGCACTCACTGTGTGCCTTTGATTCATGTATTGTTTCACAGCCCACAGTTCACTTACATCTCATGGCATCACCTCCCTGGAGTCATGGTCCTTTTGGAGAATGAAGGACAAACAACAATCTCTGTGTAATTCAAAAGAGGTTCTAAAAATTGTTCACACCCATTTTATATTTTTGATTCTATGTTGCAAACAAGTATATGCTCATCTAATAAAAGCATCAAAGGTATAACATCTTGTTAGACAACGATATGTGGAGATAGAGGACACCACTCTTATATGGGGAATTATTCACTTAAACAAAAATGTGGTAGAAATTAACAACACCTAGATCTTAAGGCTGCTATGGAGTAAAACATCAACAAAAAAAGAGGACATGGAGAGGACAGATAATTCAGAGATCGTTTGAAGTGTCTGGACATGGAAATTATTTTTCAAATTCTTAACATTGGTTGTACTGTCACACTCCAATAGTTCACAAACAAAAGCCATGTTCAAAGCAGAATATAATTTGGTCTGGGTCCAGTGTTGGCACAAGGTTCCCAGGAAACAACCTGCCTTTTGATCCGTAATACAGATAAATGTGATTTTCACAATAACTAAGCCCCAGTGATTTTGAATGTTGTTATAAACTATTATTTTATATTTTAAATATAGTGATTAACATTAATGTTTACTTATTTAAGTAAAATGCCTGTTTTGGAAAAAGTTATAATTTGGTGGAAAAGAATGCTAGAATATTTATCACAATCAATCACATCAATGGTATAGGCACCTGGCTATTGAGACCATAATGTCATAATCATGTTCACCTAGTGATGGTGTGTTTTAATTGCTGGTCAAATACCAAGGAGAAAAGTTGTCCTTGAATATCCAAATCTATAAAATTTGTTACAATTTGGTTAGTACAATTATTTATTAAAAATATATCACATTTGTAATCCAATATTTATTATTTACCCATGTGCCAAGTATTAGACATACAAATACAAAGAATGAAACAATCCTTACTTGTAAGGAATTTATATTCTAATGGGAAAGACAACATGTACATGTAAAAGTATATACAGAATAAACATGCAGAGAACAAAGTACAAGGTAGGTAGTTACAAGGTAATGAGGAAGGAATGAGGAAAGCTTCATGTAGAAAGACGAGTATCTTGAAGAGAGTGTGCATTCCAGATCTAGAAGACCAGTTCAAAGATATGCAGACAAGAGATCTAGTTTTATATGAGAGGAACAGGGAACAGGCTAATTTGGCTGGATCACAGAAAGAGAAATGTCCTGAGGCTGGAAGCAGGTTGTCACAAGTCAAGCAGAGTTTATATTTGATCCCAGAGGCGAAAGGTAGTCTTTGGCATTTATTGATTAGGAACATTACATGACCAGAGATGAATATAAGTAAGTTCACTTTGGCATCTATACAGAAGATATATTGGCATGGGGAAAGAATGTCATGGAGATCAATTTGGAGACTTGCAGTGATCTAGGTGAAAGGTGAAGTAGGCTTCAACTAAGATGGTAGTTTATGTGAATAGAGAAAAGGAGTCAGATGGGAGAGGTTATAAACAAGTCTGGCTATGTGGGGCAGTTACAGTCAAGAGTAGTATTCAAGTTACAAACCTGGGAAACTTGGAAGAATGGTGATGCCTTTAAGAGAAATAGGGAAGTTTGGAAGAAGGGAGAGATTTAGGGAATTGGACATAATGAATGTGAAATATCTCCAAGACATTATATAGTTTATTACTAAATTTAAAGAAAAATGCATGCAGAGTGCAGGTCTGACCATACCAAAGGAAAAATAAACTCTTGCCCATCATCACTGAATTAGTACGTGTTGGAGGCCAGATTCAATCCTCAGTTTTTAGATTCTAGCACCAATAATATTCTTCTCCTTTTTAAGTTAGCTCTTTCCCCCTTGAAACTGACCTTTTGTTCTTCCGAATTTTGTAATTGTGTCATTTTCTGTAACCATATGCCCAGCACTTTATGAACATGGCTGTTTCCTCTGTGGGAGATGTTGGTAGTATTATGGCAGTATTGACAAATAAAGTTTATCTAAGGGCAAGGCCCCAAAATTAAAGATGAAAGAACCATTAACAAGAAGTATAATGATCAACAATAGATGCCAAGTGGACATATGGCCTAAACATAAAAGATTATAGCTTATAAAAATTAGAGAAGAAAAATAAAGAAGAGACATAAACAAAAGTTATATCTATCCACAAGTGCTTCTTAAAGTGTATGTAACATATTTATAATTTCTTATGGTTTCTTTTACAAACCTCTTTCTTATCCTTTCCTGTATGTTAAAATGTTTGCATTTGGAGAGTATTAATTTTATATATATGTATATGTATGTGTATGTATTTATATCTTTTTCTGTCTACCTGTTAAAGGCAGCATGGTGCAAAGGAAAAATCAACCACTGGATCTGGGATCAGAGGACCTCAATTTGAATCCTCACTTTTCCAGTTATTAGTTGTGTGACTTTGGATAAGTTGTTTTTCTCCTCTGTTCGCTCCTCAGATGCCTTATCTATAAAATAAAGAGTTGGACCAGGCTGCTTCTAAGGTCTATTCCAACTCTAAATCTATGATAATATCTATAATAATAGATTTAGAAATCCATTCCATTGAGTCAAAATGAAAAAACATATTTTGTGTACAAGCTCAACCCTTTTTAGACATTCTGTTTGGGGAATTCTTGCCTTAACTTCTGGTTGCACTTTTCTGTTTTGTCCTTTTGTATCCTTATGCTTCTATGTTTTCTAACTCATGCTGTTGAATTTTGGATACAGAACATACTTCCCGTTTCTGACCCATGCCTGCCCAATGAAAACTGGTATTGCTGCCTTGGAAAACCAAATGGCTGTTTCAGCAACTCTACTCTAATTCCAGTGGCAAACAGTCGCAGTGAGAGCAGGTTGACTGTCCTCTGCTGATTATGCTCCATACATAGCCACAGGACTGGACTAGATTTTCCCCTGGCTCTACTGCCCGGCAGCCAGAAGAACTAAATACACAGTGACACACTGGATTAGCCTGTTTGCCTCTTTTAAATGTACCCTATATCCCTCTCCTAGTTACAAATCCAAACTCAACAAAATAGAACATAAATTTTTAAAAATTCATTTAAAATGAACTTGGCAAGATTTCCAAACAGACATATCAAGTGGTTTCATTATACAGATATATGTGTTGCAGCAGCAGCTCACTTTTCTAGAAGGCCCAATAAGAAAGATGCACATTTATAGGGGCATGCCTTTTTTGGGATGCATGTGAAAATATATTTCCTATTTGTGTAAACAGTTATCATATCTTTTGAAGGTTGATTTAATTTCAAGGTTTGTTGATATTGCATATGAGATCTAAGGAACGATAAGGAATTCTTAATGTTTTCTTTTATATTTGGTAAGTCCATTATGCAAATGTGGAACATAGCTGCAATCTTCTCTTTAAGAAGGCAAGAGCACTCACTGACACTGGAGTCAGAAGACCTATATTCAAACGCTGACTTTGCTGCTTATTACTTGTGTATCCATGGGCAAGCCACTTATCCACCCTGAGCCACAGTTTACTTATCAGCAAAATTAAAGTGTTGGATCAGATGCCCTCTGAGGTCCCTTATAATCTTAAACCAATGATTCTGTGATTCCACAGGTAGGACAGAATTTATAATATACATTTTATAGATGAAGATCTGAGATGTGGAAGTCCCACAGTGAGGAATGAAATCAGGACTAAACACCTTGATCCCATAAATTCTTATCCAGTGCTCTTTCCACTCTCCCACTTTGGGGCAATTGTGTGTCCATCCTTCATTGCCGAAGAAGACCATGCCATCAGAGAAATAATGACATGACTTGCACTTGACTTTGTTTTGAGTGAGGAAGGGCTGTGCAGGTCACCAGTCTCACTTCTGCTCCAGAGCCATCTGAATTCAGTGACCAGATATTCATCAGGATGACTGGAGATGACAATTGGGGTTAATGGATGAGGCAGTTGGGGTTAAGTGACTTGCCCAAGGTCACACAGCTAGTGAGTGTCAAGTGAGATCTGAACTCAGGTCCTCCTGACTCCTGCACCACCTAGCTGCACCAATATGATTTGGCAATACAAGAAAACTGTATGCCAAAAGAAAAGAAATTAGCATCAGAATTTACAGGGAATCACACAGCCAAGGCATTGAAGAGGGCCAATTTGGGAGTCAAGAGATTTGTGGAATCCCTGTCACTTGGGCAAGTCAAGTCTTCATTAATACAGTTGGAGGAAGAAAGGGTATGCTACAAGCCGTTTCTATAGTAAATCTTTTACTGTGATTGGAACAACAATCTGAAAAAACATTTTTGAAGATGGCAAGTAATAACACACTATCATGTGACCTTGATTCCCAGGAATGATGGAAGGAGGAAACTCTCTAAGTCACTTGTCCCTGTGAAGTATTTCTTGATAAAATGAAGGTGTTGGTAGAGTTGCCATGGGTCCTGCTGAGAAAACTATTGAAGAAAATGGCCAATGCCACTACATGGCCTTAGACCAAGGCAAACCTTGTCTTCAGTATAAAAAGGGCCCGAGAAATTGTGAACCTCCAGCAGAAGGTCCCCTCAGCATTCGTAATTCAATATTGAATAATCATTGAGTACATCCTAAGGCAGTATATGGTGCTAGATGTGAGTCTGAAGCAAAGCCAAGCTTCCTGACCTCAGGGAATTTATAATCTCATAGTAAAAGAGTACTTTTACTATTACAGAAAAAAAAAACAAACTATAAAAACATAAGTTGGGACAAGGATCCATCGGTCCAAGAATAGGAGGTCTGTACTTAGTCCATGATGACCACTTGTCAGAATGTTCTAAAAATCTCAGTCTACAGAAGGTCAGATGTTCTATGAACCATCACTTTTTAAGCAATAGGCATATAATAATCTACTGTGGGCTAGACATAGTAAGAGCGTACAAAGACAACCAAGACCGTCCCTGCCCTGCAGGAGCTTATGTTTTATCAAGGGAAATATCACGGTCATATATAAATAAATACAAAACACATTCCAGGTAAATCCAAAGAAATTTCAGGGAAATACTAGTAGCTAGGGAGAATTGAAAAGACCATATCAGAAGTGCAACTTAACTTATGCCTTGAAAGGAGCTAGAGAGTCAGAAGAAGAAAGTGAGGATGGAGTTCATTCTATCAATAAAAGGATAACCTGTGTAAAGAAATGAAGACAGGTGACAGATGGACCCACAATTTGGCCACTTCGTGACATAGACATCGTGACCAGCAACAAGATGTTCACAGTCTGGGCTGTTTTGGAGGACCTGAGAGATGGTGAGTTAGGATTTGTGATTTCATTGATGCAGGAAACTCCTGGTAAGAAATTTTTACTTATGCAGATCAGGTAGGCAGACAGTCAAAAAGCATTTATTAAGTACCTAACTATGCATCAGGCACCGTGCTAGGCACATTCCCAGCTCTCAAGGAGCTCACTGCAACCTGCTGTCTTAAGAGAGGTCCCCTGGGACCCTCTGAAAGTTTCAGTTACCCACAGCCAAACCGTTACCATATGTCCAGGGCAGGAAGTGAAGCCAGGTCTTCCTGACTCCAAGGTTGGCCTCCTCTTAACTACATGTTCTCACAAAGCATTATTGCCAGGAGAAGTTTCAAATGCCGCCCAAAGGAAAAGGTATCCTGAGCATGATAAACGACTCCGGCAGCAGTCCTCATTAACTAGCTCACTTATTCCTCACTCCCCCCTTTTCATGTTCCCCAGTCACAAGCACCATCCAGGAAGCAAATACAACCTACTGAGCAGCCCCAACACAAGCATGCAGCTGCCTGGAAAAAGCAAGCCTATTGAAATAAGATTAAAAAATAATAAGATCTTCCTGAAGTTTATGCTGAAAGATGAACTCATGCAAATCTGGCTGATTTATCCTATGCTGCTCCCCGGAGAGGATGCACTGGGGAAGCAATTTGTATCTTTTTAACTAAGACAGGAAGCTCTGAAGGCAGTGAGTTGTCTAGCTCTGCAAGGTTCCAGGCTAATCATGGGGAAAGGTGTCAGATCTGAAGCCTGTATGTGTGTGGTTAACAACACATGATTTCTGCCCCCCTCCCACCTTCTTCCTCAGTATTTACAGTGATAGCAATAGAGAAGTTCCAATTTTCCAACCAAATTGGGATGCTGAGGCTGTTGGTTGTGTAGAGTCCATTTGCCATCATGCCCCTTTTATCCCTAGAGCCCTTTTCCTCTCAAAAAGTGCTTTTGCTGCACTCTCTTGCTTGACCCTCACTTGCCTCTGTGGGTTTGGAAGGGCAAGTATCAGCATGCCCCTTTTATAGAGGAGGTCCCCTGAGACTTAGGGATTGGGCTGTGGCTCAGGGACAGAGCCAGAATTAATCAATAGAACAATAAACATTTATTAAGCACCTTCTATGTGCCAGGCACTGTGCTAGAATGCTCTCTGTATCATGTCACAGTTTGTGATAATGGGGAAGAGGCATTTGCATTAGAAGAAATGTCAGGCTTTGGAAATGTTAGAGGGGTTAAAGAGAGATCAGGGATTTGAAACACTTGAACACATAGACAGTTATTCATTGGAAATCCAATTGAACAAAGCAGTTAGTAAGCATTAGATGTAAAATTAAATTTAGTAAGTCTTGAGCCAGGAGCTGGGGATGCAAAGACAAACTGAAAAAAGTCTCTGCCTTCAATTAGCTTTCATTCTGTTGTAGGATTGGTGATATGAGACTTATAATTGTTTGAAGAGGAAGAAAGAACTAATTACAAATGGGATCAGAATCACAGAATTCATAGTTAGAAGGGACCTCGGTAATCCTACAGTCCAATACATACCCCAAAGGATTACTCACAATAATGCACCTGACAGGTGATCAACTAGCTTTTACTTAGAGATGGCTGGTGATAGGGATCCCATCAGCTGTCAAGGCAGCCCATTCATTGCACTTTTGTACAGCTCAGGAAGGTTTTTCTTTTATTTCTTTTTTTCCCTGACTTCAAATTTCAGTTTGTCTTTTTGCAACTTAGAACCATTGCTTCTGGTTCTGCTCTTTGGATCCAAACAGAATGAGTATGATTGCTCTTCCACTTGTCATTCCTTCTGAAGACAGCTAGCATTCCCGCATGCCCACCAGTCTTTCTTCTCCAGGCCAATGTAACAGGTACTCAAGACCCTTCACTATCTTGGTTACCATCCTTGGTATCTTTTAAAATACCAAACTGAATACAGTGCTCTGGATGTGGTCAGACCAAGACTGAGAACATTGATTGCATCTTTTACTTTAGGAAGCTATGCATCTTTTGATGGAGGCCAAGATTGCGTTAGCCTTTTTGGCTCTGGCAGTATATCTGATTCATATTGAGTTTACAAGCCACTAAAATCTCTTGATTATTTTTAGAACAAATACCGTCTATCAATGCTTTCTCTACTTTATACTTTCTAAGATGGTTCTTTTTTGGACCTAAGTGTAAGACTTAATATTCATCTCTATTGAATTTCTCTTAATGATATTCAGTTCAATGCATGAGCCTGTTAAGATCTTTGTAGATCCTGGTTCTGTCATCCAGTGTCTTAATTATCCCTGTAAGCTTCATGTCATTTGCAGGTTTGATGAGCCTACCGTTTATGCTGTTAATCAAGTCACTGATAAACATACTGAATGACTCCAAGCCCAGACCCCCAGGGCCCTCCACCAGAGAGCTCTGGTCAAGTTGACCTTGCATATCTTGATGCTAACTATTCTAAATTCCTCTCATTGTATTACTATCTACCCATATCTCCCTACCATGATATAATTTATAATTTCGTACTTTGCTAAAATCTAGGTAAATTGTAGCCAAAAAATTCTCCCATTTTAGCACTTTTTGCTGTTCTCTGTTGTTCAGTCCTTTCAGTCGTGTCTGATGGTGACCCTGTTTAGGGTTTTCCTGCCAAAGGTACTAGCGTGGTTTTTCAGTCCCTTCTCCAGCTTGTTTTACAGATAAGGAAACTGAGTCAAACAGGGTTAAATGACTTGCCCAAGGTCACACAGCTGGGAAGTGTCTGAGACTGGATTCAAACTCAGAAGATGTGTCTTCCTGATTGCAAGCCCAGAGCTCCATGCACTGTGTCACCTCACTGCCCTTCTACTACATTTAGTATATATAAAAAAAATAAGAAAAAAAAAAGAAACCATGATGGCTCTTTTTTAATTGCTATTTCTTCCTTTATGAACCACCTCTTTAATGATCTATTCTAGAATATTCCCAGGAATTGAGTTCAGCTTTATTGTCCTCTAGTTTGCAGACTCTGTTCTCTTCCATTTTTCTTAAGGTGAAACAGTGGATAGAACTCTGCGCCTGAAGTCAGAAAGACCTGAATTCAAATCATACCTCAGCCACTGACCAGCTGTGTGACCCTGGGCAAGTCATTTAACCTCTCTCTTTCTCAACTTCCTCCACTGTAAAACTTCCCAGGGTTGTTATGAGGATCAATTGAGGCAGTACTTGTAAAGGGTTTAACATGATGCCTGACATGTATGTAAATGCTAAATATCATTATTGTTATTTGATATTGTTATATTTTGAAAGTCAAAATATTTCCCACAATCTTAATTTTTCAAAGATCACTGAAAATAGCTCAGTTGTGATAGCTATCAGTTCTTTCAGGACCAGAGAATTTAAGCCTGGTGATTTGAATTCATCAATTAATCAAAGAGTCAAGAATCTATGTAAGCCTCAGTAAGGTGGTAGGTACTAAGGATAAAAAAATATAAAAATAAGGCAATCTTTTCTGTCTAGGAACTTTCATTCTTCTAAAGTTTCTTCTAATTCTTCTAAATTCTTCTAAAGGTCTTAAAATTCATTTTGAATCAAACTAAAAAGTGTTCACTTCAAGTTACTTCAAACAGGACAATAGATAGTTTATCATTATATCCTTAGTAGTCTTGGCTAGCAATTCCCCTGAATCCATTTTTGTTCAGCTGCTTCCAGTGCAAATATCATTCTTCTTGGTAGAGAAAATAGAACAGCTCTGCCTTTTCTCCCTGTTGGCCATCATTGTCCCCCTCATCTCAAACAATGATGAAATATCTTCTTTGAATCTTCTCTTTCCCCAATAGGGCTAAATGCAAAAAAAATTAAAAAGCCCACCTTTTGTTATCCTTAGCTTCCCATTAACTTCAGTTCATTATCTACTTTTTTCTCCTGTTACTCTTTTTATAGAACCATGTGATAATCATATCTATCCTCTATTATCTGTCCTCCTTCCTGTCTTCTGTATTTATCTTTTAAAAGTTTCTTTGCTAGTGAGTTCCCTATGCATCCACATCCATCTCTTTAGATAACTCCTTTTTTCTCCCCACTGTTTACTAGAAGTATTTCCTTTCATGTCCTCAGAATTTCATTCTTAAGTTTCCCATTTCTCCTAGGCTGATGTAGAATTTTAGTTCTTTAGATCATACCTAGCCTTTCTCTGAACTTTGTTTTCTAAAAAATCTAGGGTATTTATCAGATTATATCTTTGTATTTCTGTATCACAAACTCTCAATTGAAGTCATCTCTTTCCATTATGTTTTTATTATTTCTAATCCAGGTAATTAGTTCCTCTCTGTCAGTGAGAAACAGAGTGAGTACAGAAATTCCTCCTCATTGCTTCCTCCACTTTTTGAAAGAGAAATTTCTTATTAAAGCAAGTAAAAAGAAATCTATTATGCTTTTAGCAAAAATAGTTCCACTTTGTGTCTGGATAACTGAAACCTCCCATTACTAATGTATCATACCATACCTCTGTGCTGGCTTTGTTTTCTGTTTCTCTGATTTCTTTGTATTATTCATTGACAATAAAATTGCTTCTCCTTCTTTCTGTATTGACCAGGACAAATTTCTTATAGTTGGTGGCACATTACTGAACCTTTAAAGAAAACAGGGATTATGAGAAGTAGTGGTGAGACAGGGGTGGAGTCTTGGGATGGAGGACAGCCCGTATAAAGGCAGAGGTTGTAAATGAACTACCAGGTTTCAGAGAAAAGCAGGTGGGTTGGGTTGACAATAATACAGAGTGTGTAAATGGGGAACATAGTGAAACATATCTGCGAAGGTAGGCAGGTTGGAACCAGACTGTGAGAGTTTCAGATGTCAAGCTGAGGAGTTTATGAGGCAGTTGCCCATGAGGCAGTTGGGAGCCAATGAAGATTCTTAAAAACATAAATAGGGCATCACAACAAAGAATGAGTCTTAAGGTGGCACAAAAGAGCAAACAACAACAACAAAGAGGAATTATTTGTTTAAGAATAACTGAACCCCCAGAAGAAGAGACATTCCTTCTGATGGCCAAGCTTGCAATCCATATTAAGTCTAGAGACATAAAAAGGAAGCTAGTAACAATAATGATCTTAATAGCACTAATATAACACCTACTATATGTCAAACGCTTTACAAATCACTCATTTGCTCTTCACAACAATCCTAGGGGGTAGGTGATATTATTATCCCCATTTTACATTTGAGGAAACTGAGGCACAGAGATAACATGACTAGTAATTATCTGAGGTCACATCTGAACTCAGACCTTCCTGATTTCAGACCCAGTGCTCTATCTACTGTGCCACTTGGCCACAGGAAAGGTTGAGTCCTCTGTGGGTTAGAGTAGGACCATGAAATCTGGACCTGGAATGGACCTTGTGGAGGACATGGACCTTACAGTACTTAGGTAAGGGAATAGAAAGGATTTGCATGGGGAGCTGAATTGAACTTTTAAGAGAATCATACAACTAATCCATGTCTTTGCATACAGTATGACTAAGGTGTGGTTGGGGAGTGACTAGATATTTGAAGAAATAGAGGGGAGATTCAGAAAGTTCCTTCACCCTCTACTTGAATAGAAGAAGAACCCTGCCACAGCTCCATATTTGACTGAGAATATGGGCTCACTCTGTGGACCTTAGAGGGTGGTGCAGAGGACCAGGTGACATCATTAGATGAGAAAGTGATCAGAAAGAGTATCCAAGTGTACCACATCTTTATCATAACCCAGCTATACTCCTTTGCTTCTCTTTAAAATGTTAGAACTGACTTTCAGGAACTAAAATTCTTACGGGGAAATGCAGGGTAGTTCTCTCCTTTAGGAAATCAGGATAAGGAGGAATCAAGCTGGAAGAGGCAGGTGGAGAAAAGGGAATTTTTCATCAGCAAAGAAGGAAAAAATTGTAAGGTTTATGCTTAATTAGGTCAGATACTCATTCTCCTCTGAGTCTCCTGCTTGCCTAGAGCTCCTTTTGAAGTCAGTAGAAGCCCTGGGCAAAGGAGAAAAAAGCAACAAGAGAATTGAGATTGAGTCTCCTCTGTATACATTAAAAAAAAAATCAACCCTTTTTAAGGGTTGAATGCTGATAAATTCAACCATCTGAACTATCAGTTTAGAAAGAAAGCCTTGAACTCGAAGCAGAGCGAAGTTCCCCAAAGGGAGTGGAAAGGTTGAATCACTGGTAAACAACTCCATTATCTTGATAATCTAAACAACAACAACAACTGCTTCAGGAAAGTCTTTAGGATACCATTGAACAGCTGGCCTGGTGACTTTGATATTCTCTATAAAGTGAAAAGAAAAGCACTTAAGGATAAAACTATGAAACTGAATTGAAGAATAAACAAGGATGGTGAAGCTCTCCTGTGCTGGTGAGGAGGGCCCCCAACCAGGAGCAAGGAAATTTGGGTTCTAATTCTGTATTTGTCGCTCACTCTGTGACCTTAGGCAAGTTATTTTCTTCACCAATGGGGCAGCTAGATTTTAGAACCAAACTTTAGAGAGCAAGTCCAAGCTTCTTATTTTACAGGTAAGAAAAAAATGAGTTCCACAGAAGGGGACTGACATCTGTGTGCACACATCTGGGGTAAATTCCAAATATTCTGAAGTACAGTTCATTGCTGTTTCGATTATAATCCTTTTCAAAATTTTAAATTTACATTTTTTTTCCCTTCTCATTTGACAATGAATATGAGGATTGCAGTTTCTTTGTCTATCAAATGAGGGAGCCAGGCTAAATATTCGCTAAAATTTCTTTTAGTTCTAAACATCTCTGAGCCTCTGAGTGTACGTAGCCAGTGCCCAAGAAGTCCCCGTAGTGTGTGGATATCCCACAGGAAAGTTCATTGGTGTGGTTAATTGGAGGGTTACCCTTTACAAATCTGGTTTTGTTGTAGCCTAAAGACCTCATCTCTGGTTGGCAGATAAGATTATTCAAAGCTTTATTAGACAAGCCCATCAGTTTGGAAGATAAGAATCCATTAAGGTCCTCCAAAGTGATTCAGCACAGTCATTTAAGTACTATTACATATCATTAAAAAAAGAGACAGAAATATCACCTGTGGGGACAAGTGAGTATCAGTATGCATATTGGGGTCCAGATCTTTTTTTTTTTTCTTTTGCAAGAAACATGTAAATATCACCTCAGGTTTACTTAGGACCTTTGAACTAGCTTTTACTGTTGGGCCACCCCTTCCTGGGTCCCATCAAATCTGGAATATCTTCTGGTTACTAAAGAAAGTAGTGCAACTGGCAATTAGAACCAAGGAACGTATCAAGCCTAATGAAGACCAGTTTTCAAAATGGAAGCATGTTAGGAAACTGGCTGTCTCCCCAGTCACAAAGGACTGACAAATGAAGGAAACCTTTTGGAATCCAGTTCATAAAAGGTCTCTTTGGAAAGGCTGTAGTTTGTCTTCCAGGATTTTCTAATATATAATCGGCCAGTTTCCTGTTCCTTTCATAAATATAATGTACGTGAGTGGAGTGATCTAAATATCTCGCTAGTTCCAGAAGCTTGACAGTGTTTTCACATTGATCTTCCCTACAATAAATCAGGCCTTGCAGAGCTCCAAACTTCATCTCCAATAAAGCTTCTGTGGATGAGAGCGGCTGCTGTTCAGGCATTGCTTCAGCCATGAATCTCCTGGATGGCATTCTTGCTGACTGAAATGCCTCGTAGCAGTTAGCTAACAACTTTTACTGTTTTGCCAAATTATTGTCTCAATTATGTTTTGAGAGCAGCATCTAAAAGGAGGGAAGGAATGAAGATGCTGAGGACTCAGGAATGATAGCTAATCATAGTACTAATAAAAGAGGGATCTATTAGGTTTAACATTTTGAACACCTTGAGACACTGGAAAATAAGAAGACAGATGGGCTATTAATGAAAGTTAACACCCTTCCCCATAGCCATAATACTTTTGTCAAGATCTTAGATTCTAAGATTGTTTTTAAAGCTCAAAATATTCAACCTAGCCAGAATAAGAATTCAAGAACTGTGTCCTTTCTTTCTATAGCTCTCTCTACATTCTAGTCTTCTCAGTCTTCTGTCTCTAAAATGAGGTGATCAGATTAGATGACAGCTAGGTAGCAGAGTGAATAGAGTAGTAGGTCTGGGGTCAGCAAAACTTGAGTTCAAATGTGACCTTAGAGGCTCACTAGCTATATATCCCTAGGCAAGTCACATAAGTTCTATTTGCCTCAGTTTCTTCATCTATGAAATGGGAATAATAATAGCACCTACCTCCTAGAGGTTGTTATGAAGATCAAATGAGATAATATTTGTAAAGTTCTTAGTAGAGTGCCTGGCACATAGTAAGTGCTATATAAATGTTTAAAACAACAACAGGGTCTTCCAGTATAATATGCTCCTGTGTCTTTGATATTCTCTGAATATGATTTTTTTTAATTTGCCTCTCTCATCTTTGTTCTCTCATCGTCTTGAACTTCCCTTTCTATATACACAAATCCACTAAAATAATCCTACCCAAACACTCAAAGCCATTTTCAGATGATACCTTCTCCATAAAACTTTACTGAAACTCCTCCCTATAATGTTAATGTAAGGTTAATGGTGGGTGGGGCAAAGAGTTAAAGATCTCCCCTGCCCATTAATAGGCCTCAATACCTTTTATTAATTTCTATTGAGGCCCTGAATCACAGGGTCTTACCTTCTGGCTCTGAAAAGTGTCTGAGGTGAGATTTTACTTTAGGGCTTACTCATTGGAAGTATTTGTTTGGCCAGAGGAGACTCTGGACAGCCTCTAAGGAGTCCCCTTGGCTTTGAAAACCCAGATGTTAGTGCTTCTTTCTCTGGTAACTATGTATGTATGTATGTAATAGTCAGACAGTTGAATCTGTCCATCTGTGATGTATGTATTGCTTATGGTCAGACAGTTGGAAGCCCTGTCTATTGGTCTTTATTTCTCTGTTTGTATTTTCTCTGAAGCTCAAGGTACTGATTTTTCCCCTGAATGATATATGTGCTTGATTAAAGTAGATTGTTGACCCCTCAAAAGCTGATTTCCTTTTAGAAATGCAGATCTAAGAATCTGTACAGCAGGCCCTCATGTTCTGGGCTTCCTACTATTATAACCCTTTTCCCCCTTTAACTCTATGCTATAATGAAGAACTTAGGTAATATACTGGGTAGCCAGGTAGTACATTGGGATAAAGTGCTGAACTTGGATTCAGGGAAAACCTGAGTTCAAATCAAGCCTCAGATACTCAGTAGCTATGTGATCTTGGTCAAGTCACTTAACCTCTGTATGTCTAAATTTTTTCATCTTTACATATAAAGAGGAAATTTAAAAAGAACTGAAAATGTTTTCCCTCAAGTTTCTTTAACATATGCATTTTTATTTGAATTGGTCTTACATCAGTGTATTGGGAAAGCTCCTTCCCACCTCCATGAACTGGAACCAATCTAATAGAACTCCCAGGGAGGTAGTTTCACAAGCTTTCATTCATATCTGTGTTGGGAAACAGGGTTGGAAAGAAGGAGGCCATTATGGCTCTGACATTCCAAAAAGGAACAAGAATTAAGACAGGAAATACAAAAAGATTGTTTGTTTTTTATTTAATTATTTTTTTCAGGATTACATAATTTACAAGTAAGCAATACTACAGCCTCTCCTTTCCCCATCTCTTATTTGGAATTATGTTAAATAGTTCCTTTGTGTAAAGCAAGGCAGCCTTTATAGAGTCAAGTAACTCCCAGTAACAATGCATCATCCAGTGTTTGAAGTGAGTATTAAAAAATGTACCAAGTTTTTAAGATGAACTGCAGAATTTTGAGGATGTTTACCTCTGACATACTTAGACTGCACCTCACCTTCACTGTCCCAGTTTTAAAATCCTGAGTCCGTAATGGCATCTATTTCTCAGTATTGTGAGGATAGAATGAGATAATATTTGTGATCACTTTGTAAACCTAAGTGCTATATCAATGCTGGACATTATTATTACATGGGCAACAATGTATCCCTTTTCTGAATACCCATCACACTATGTACCTCCCTTGTGTTGTTTATTATTATCCGCCCTTGTACCTGAGGTATTGCTATATATGTGAGCTGTAGCCTATAGCCAGCAACCACCCATTATCTCTTGGCTTTGAAGTTTTCTTTCCTCTGCCCATATCTACTGCTATTAGTTGGATGTAGAGTGTTCCTGAGAATATTGAGGAACAATAGATATTTTGTGTTGTATTGGAAAGAATTCTGTGCTTCATCTCAAGAAGACCTGAATTTGAATCCTGATTTTAACAGTTGCTAGTTGTGTGACCTTGGTCAAATCAGTTAACCTCACTTGGTCTGTTTCTTCAACTGTAAAATTACAGATATTAATATTGTGGATTAATATTAATTTTTAATATTGATGACTACAGTACCTATCTCAAATAGCTGTTAGGAAGATCAAATTAAATCATATTTATAAAACACTTTGCAAATCTTAAGTTCTATTTAAATGCAAACTCTCACATTATCATTAATTATTATAATCATTGTTACCACATTAGGTTTAAGTGGAAGAATAGTACAGTGTAATGATCAAGGCCTATCTAAGTCAAACTTGTGAAGTAAGCAACATTTTTAGCATCATCCCATCCCAACTCACCATTGCCATCTTGTACCCTGCAGCCCCATCTTTCTTTTATATGCAGAATATTAAATCACACTTTAACATGAATTCATATTCCTGGGGTATTTGCATTCTAAACCTGTTATCTGATTAACAAAAGATTTTGAAAGACTTCTGTTTTTCAAAATGAAAGACTTTTTTATTGAATAATTGTCAAGTCATTAGCAAAAAAAAAAAAAAAAAAAGAACCATTTAGGGCATGGGTAGGGGGTGAAGAGCCCTGGATTTTTAATCAGAAGTCTTGGGTTCAATCTTTGCTCTGCCACTTAGTTCATGTGTGAATATAGTCAAATTACTTCCCTTCCTTCAGACTGAGTCTCTTCATATGGAATTCTGGGATCTTTTGAGTCAAAGTAGCCTTCTCTCTGGTCTTCAAGGCGACACTCTTTCTCTATGTCTCTCCTTTCTCCAGGCCTTTGCTCTCATTGTCCTACATGCCTGGAATGTATGCCCTCCTAGTTCCCACTTCATAGAGTTCCTCTCTTTCTTTAAAAACCAGCTCCATCATCCCCTTGTACATTAAGCTTTTCCTGATGTTCCCAATTACCTTGTATTTGACTGCTTTACATATATTTGCATTTGAGCTGTGTATGTTTATATATGAACCTGTTTGTCTCCCTCATAAGAAGCTAAGTTCCTTGTGAATCAGGATGGATCCAGTCTTTGAACTTGTCCTTTGTACTTGTATCCCAGGACTCAACCTGGTACATAGTTAGCACTTGTTTGTTGATCTATTGATTTGTAAAAGAGAATAATTCTGCCCTTCCAATCTCACAGGATTGTTGTGAAGTTCAGATGCAAGGCTTTATGGAAAGCTTTTTCTAAGGTATATTGTACCATGTAAATAACAGTTGTAATCACACCAAATAGGTCAGCACCTACAAGTCATGCCTGATAACAACCCAGGGCAGGCTTTTCTTGTACCACTGATGGGGCCAACAAACAGTTCTTTATTGAGCATTTCCCATGTGCTAGAATAGGTGCTAAGAGAAATGATAGATAACACTATCTTTACCCTCCCAGAGTTTATAATCTGATCAGGGTGAAAAGGGCAGGGACTACATGGACACAGAAAACTGATATAAGATAAGATTATGAGGGCATCACACATGAGGTATGAGGTATTATGGGCTTTCAGAAAAGGGAGTTATTGCTACCATTTGGGAGGAAAATTTTGTGAAGGAGATGTCACCTGAAGATGGCCTTGAAAGATGTTTAGGATGATTTTAGAAGATATGTATATGTAGGGAAAGTACTTCAGGCAGATGCAAAAGCAAAGACACAGAGTCAAAAAAAAAAAAAACGATAAGGAATATTCAGGGAACATGGGATAGTTTGGCTGGAATGCCAGGTAGATGGAAAAGAGTTACCAGGACCATAGTGGGGAGAGTTTTGAATGCCAGGTTAAGGAATTTAGACTTAATTTAGTAGACAGTGAAGTATCTTTGAAAGCTTTGGAGAAGGGAGGGTGATATAGTGAGAACTATACTTCAAGATATTAAGTCTGACAGCATGTGTAAGATGGATTTCAAAGATAAGAAACTGATGGCAGGGAGCTAAGCTGGGAGACTATTACAAAGAGATAATGATAGTTTAAACGAGCAATGGGAATAGGAAGGAGACAGGGTGGGTATGAAAGATGTTTTAGAGAAAGGATTGACAGGACATTGCAGTAAATTGGATATGATGGGGGGAAAGGAGAAGAAGGCAAAAAAGATGATTTGGAATTTTCAATACTGGGTGAGTGGGAGTTGTATCTAATAGAAAAAAGGGAAGTCAGTAGAAAGAGCTAATTTTATGGGAGAAAATCAATGAGTTCAGTTTTAGGCAACTGAGTTTGGAATGGTGGCTAGACATCCAGCCACTGCGTGATGCCACAGCCTTTCTTTTGTGGATGAGTCATGAGGGCGAATGGCAACCATAACCCTTGACCATAGGATATATTGACTCAGAGTAGATTTGGAGAATCCACATAGCCATGAAGAAAAGGCTGAAGGTTTATGGGTACAAGTCAAATCAGTCAAAGACTGACTCCCCAACATATCTTAAATCTTGCCTCATCATCTGGTGGTGATCTCCTGGCCTCCTGATCTAAGCTCTTGCAAACAACTTCTTGCTTCTATCTCAACCCTTGGGTGTAGATGCTTTCAAAAAGCATTGATACTGACAAGGCTTGGCTTGTTGATTTTGTTTGCTTGAATTCTGACTTAGACCTTGCTCTTCTTTACCTGGAAGTGATTGCTTGTTCCCAACCTTGATGATTATGCTAATCAGGGCATGTGTCCAAAAACTGATGAGAGACACCTATGTAAAAGTGGTAGTTGAAGCTATGAGAATGGATGATCTTAACTGATGAATGAGCTTACAAGAATGAAGGGAGAAGAAAAATGAAGACTGAGGGAAGAATTCTGGGAAATGCCTGCATTTAGAGCATGGCAGAAGGGCAGCAGAAGAGACAGAGGTGAGATAGAAAGGGAACTAGATAGAATAGAAAATATAATAATGTAAAATGTATAATATTAGAATATATTGCCATGCAAGGGAGAAGAATTTTAAGAAAGGGGGGTGGTCCTAAATGAGGGTTGGAAGTATGAGTTTTTAGTGGTACCAATCAACCAAATAATATAATTTTCTCCAGAAATACTTGACAGCAAGAAAGCAAGAGTAGAAAATCAATCAGCTAGCAAGCATTTTAACAGTGCCTACTATGTGCCAGGGATGGTGCTAAGTGCAGGGAATACAAAGCTAAGAGTGAAATAATTCACTTTTTTATGGAGCTTATATTCACAAGAGAGAGATAATGGGATTTGCTCAGGCAGTAAGAGCAGAAAGTCATGAAGAAAAGAGGGTTAAAGGCAAATAGTGAATGAATTGTTGAAATGGATGACTGGCTGACACTATCTGGATAGGAAGACTAGATTGTAAAGAATAAAAGGGGTGAATATTTCAGTATATTCCAATTGATATGTGATATTATTGCTATAAGAACTCCTTTCACCAATGCACCAGTCCTTAATTACTTATTATGTGTCAGGTACTGTGTTAAACACTAGGCTAGGGAAGCAGAGAAAGGCAAAAACAGTCTCTGTCTTCAAGGAACATACATTCAAAGGGGGAAGGCAATATGTAAATAGCTACTCACATACATGATATATACACAAAAGATGAAAGGTAAACAGAAAGGAAAGTTGCTTAGCGTTGTGCAGAAGCTAATGGAACATGTGGACTTCATCAATAATCCCTCATTCTCACCATTCTGACTGACCCATTTTTAAAACTGTTTATACATTTTTCTGTTAATATTCCAGTGATGAAAGACTAAGGAAACCATTGAGGGACTGAACCTTGGAAGTAAAAGGAACCTGAGAGATCATGCAGTCTAATCACCTCATTTTTCCACATGTAGAAAGTGAGTCTTAGAAAAATGCCTTGCCCAAAGTCACTCAGAATTAGTAACGAAGCTGGGACTTGATCTCAGGCACCATTACTCCCAAACAAGGGTTCCATGGCACTTGTTCTAGCTTTAAAGAGTTGGAGTCTATGTAAGCCTTAAGTAAATACCCTTCCACTTAAAGATAATATTGACTGGATACATAATAGTGAACTTTGAAGCCTTAAGACGTCATTTCCTCTTGTGAGTCTAAGATTTGGTACCCAATTCACCAAACGAAAATGGGAGTCCAAGACAACCTTACTTTGTTTTGTGCATTTGATACTGTAAGGTAAGAAATATCTCTAGGGAAGAGGCGATAAGAATGCTTTCCCTCCAGTTATTAAAAAAATTAGTGTGAGACCATTGACCATCAGTCATCCAAATCATCCTTTGATTTAGAAACTACAAAAGAGTTTTAATCTACTGGTCTATTGTCTGTAAGATCAATGCTACAGTGAAATTGGTTCTTTAGAAAGATCCCAACCTTTCTTTAAAAAAGAAAGAAAAGAAGAGGCAGAAAAATTATAAAGAAGGAAAAGAATGGAGGGAAAAAAAGATTAAATTGCGTAAGCGAAATGGAGCAAAAAGAATACAGAAGGAGAAATTAATTGCCCTGCACTTTGCCTGATTGACTAGGCATACAGGCCCTTCCATGGTACAGATTAATGTAGGGAGGGTAGGTCAATATCCTTTTTGTATCTATGTCAAACATCTCCTGTGACTTTAATTGAAGTTATTATCAGAGAATCAGAAAAGCCCAAATACAAAAGCTTAGTTCAACATGACCTTTCTGAAATCTTTATGGATGTGAAGTCAGGGATACATGCTAGCACTGCCTTAGCTTGGTTACTTATACACACCACCGTGGCATGTTAGCACTAGCAGGAACCTCTAATTCTGGGCTCCTTAATGATAACTCTTATATAATTTCTAGTAGCAATGACTTGATCCTGAATTGTTATAATACACCCTCTCCTGATTTCTTATAATACCCCCTCTATTTCTATAAACAAATCTGCATGACAACTGTTTCTGGGGTTCCAGTCACTGTGTTCTCCCCTCCTCCCTCTTCAGCTTCCTTTTTTGTGTCTTGCCCTATTAGAATGTAAGCTCCTTTCTGGCCAGGACTGTCTATTTTTGCTTTTATCTGTATCCCCTGTGCTGAGCATGTGCTTGGCACTTAGTATGTACTTAATAAGTTCTTTCCTTCCTTCTTTCCTTCCTTCCTTCCTTCCTTCCTTCCTTCCTTCCTTCCTTCCTTCCTTCCTTCCTTCCTTCCTTCCTTCCTTCCTTCTTTGTTGGGATTGGAAGCTCAAATCCATGTGGATGGTCTCGGGCGGGTAAAAGTGGGACTTCTAAATCTTAGAGTCTTACGAGGCCCTCCATGAACAGCGGGGATTCGAGAAGGTCAGACTGAGCTATCTCGGCTAGCTCGGGTATTTCCGCCTCTCCCCGGGAGATACGTGATGGGTGGAGTCTCCCTGCCCTCGAGATTGTCCCGGATTGGAGCACACCTAGTTACCTAACAGCACGGTATTGAGATGCAAACTGTGCGGCTGAAGGTTAAGTAGAATTGAGGAAGCCTGAAAGCTCTCTCTTAGCACGTGTGGAGCCAAGAGGACAGTAGGCTCCGCTCCTTTTCTTTCCTCTCTCCCCTCCCCCTCTCTCCCCGCTTGTACTTCTATTTCCAAGCCCTTAAGATCCTAGCCTCCTTAGGAAATCTCCCCCTCTTCCTCCTAAGGAAGACCCCCCTGCCCTTGTAACTAATCCCTGAAATAAAGCTCAACCCTTGTTCGACTCTGGAACGTCCTTTCTCTCATATGTGCATCCGGTTTTGGCCAACCGAAGACCTCGGAGGTGAGGTAAGAAAGACTCGGGTAGCCCAATACAGGCCTCTAGGCCTGGCACTTCTTTCCTTCCTCCCTTCCTTCCTTCCTTCCTTCCTTCCTTCCTTCCTTCCTTCCTTCCTTCCTTCCTTCCTCTCTTCCTTCCTTCCTTCCTTCCTTCCTTCCTTCCTTCCTTCCTTCCTTCCTTCCTTCCTTCCTTCCATATTTCTTTCCTTGTGGCTTTCTAGGTTCCATGACACACAGCGCAGAAGACATTATCAGGAGAATATTACATCATAGAATATAGGTGCTTGAGATGGACATCACTGACAGTGGAATTGAACTTAAGAAACATTTACTGCTGTCAAAGTCCATCCTCATTTTTTTGGTCTTGTAAAGGCAACCATATGGTATGTTGAAAAACAAACAATGTGCCTCTCCTTTCTTTTTTTACTTTATGTTATACTGTGTCTTGTATTTTTTGTTTTGCCCAATGAATCACAGAATCATGACATTTTAAAGTTGGAAATGACCACTAGAATTGGAATGCTGTCCCAGTGACTTCCTGCCAGCATGACCCTGGGCAAGTCACTTGACATATCTGAATCTCAGATTCTTCTTCTCCAAAGTATAAATAATAGCAACTACTTATAGGGCTGTTGGGAGGATCAAAAGTCCTGTACAGAGAAGTGCTTTTCAATCCTTAGTGTTATACAGTTGTGGTTTTTGTTATTGTTGTTCTGACTCATGCCCCCCCAAAGACTTGGTTCTATAAGTAATTTTCTAAGGACTTAAAGAATGTTTATGGTCTATTACCTCAACCTCTATGTCTTTTTAAAATTAATTGTCATTTTGTGACAAGCAATAAAATATCCTTGAATCCCTGTATTATTAGGTAATGCTTATATTTTCATCCTTTTGATGTGGTGGCATTTTAGAAGACACACAACCACCCTACCTGATGTGCTGACTTGTTAAGTGACTAGCAACTAGTCCATTTTCCTACTTTAAAATAAAGGAAAACAAGATCCTTTGGAGAAACTACATTATCTCTCGAGGAGAGCAGGGTAATTAAACAGTAGCATGATGTGACCCCCATTTCTCTTGCAGATGAAATGCACAACTGCCTTTGATAACTCTTTAAAATCCAGGTCCTTCCTAACGACCACCTTAGTCACCAGTGACAAATTACTCTGAGTGGTTTGTGAACACATTTTGTGTAATAGGAGCAAAAAGCAAGGTTGGCCTCCCTAAACACCAAAGGCCCAAGTCACCAAAGGAATTTATGTAACCATTCCTAAGCCTTTCGGGCTTGCAACATTAGAACTGAATAACTGTCACCACCCTAACCAAATTGCATGAAGTGCGTGCCACGTCTGTTCTGAGTGGGATATCAGCTCCATCCACTTATCACTATCGTTTTTCCTCGTGCCTACCTTGGAGTCTGTCAGCAAGATTGAGACTGTTTTGTGGTATTTTATATAATCTTAGGTGCTCACGTGGTGCTTTAAGGATTATGAAAGTCTTTATATAGATTAGGAAGGATAGAAGACCATGGATGTGAAGTTGAATGGGCCATTAGAGGTCATGTAGTCCAAGCCTCCCTCCCCTTTCAATCAGTAAACAAGCCTCTATGAAGCACCTATTCTGTACCAGGCTGCACGCCAAGTCCTGGTCTTACAATATCAAATAAACCCTACTTACAAAGAACTCATTCTAATGGGAGAGGCATGTAAATATATAAGCATAAACAGCATAAATACCACATGAATAAATATAAATATATGCAAAGTAGATTGTGAGGGAAGAAAATGACAGTTGGGAAATCAGGTAAAGCTTCGTAATAACAATAACATTCACATAACCCTTAAGATGTGCCTGGTGTTGTGCTAAAGGCTTTACCATCCCTGGGCGGTAGGTGCTATTATTACTTTCATTTTACAGATGAGGAAACTGAGGCAAGCAGAGGGTAAGTGATTTGGCCAGGTTCTCACAGCTAGTAAGTATTTGAGGCCAGTTTTGAACTCAGGTCTTCCTGACTCCAGGCCTGGTGCTGTATTTGCTGTGTCCCCTAGCTTCCCTTCATGCAGAACATAATGCTTCAGATGTCTCTTAAAGGAAGAGAGGAATTCTGTAAAGGTAAGAAGGGAGGGCTTTCCAGTCACATGGAGCAGTCAATGCAAAGGCATGGTGATGGGCGATCAAGTGCCATGTTTGAGGAATAGAGACGAGGTTAGGTTAGCTCATCCCTCATCATTTTTTTGTTTTTCATATATATGAAAGTCCAATCCCTCCACCTCCTAGTTCTCTCCAGGACTATCCCTCCTGCACCAGCCACACTCTTCTTCTTTCCCTATCCTGGTGCCTTGGTAAACTAGTTCAATTCTACACAGTCCTTTGCTTTTCAATCCCGTGCCCCCTTACCATATTGCCATTTGTGCCCTGCCAAACCTCAATCTAGACTCATTCCCACCATTTACTGCCCACATTCTTACATATGTACTAATGAAAAAAGCTGGAGAAAATTATACAATTGGTCTGACTGTGTGCACTACAAATTTATGTTATACAACCTTGACTGGGCTCTTAACTATAGCTAGCCAATCCTATTATACCTCCCTAATCAATTCACAATTCCATTCTCCACAGAGGCTCTTCCAAACCTTTTCATCCCTCCTCAAATCTCCCAGGGTTCCCCTTACCCCCACCCTCTCTGCCAAGAACCTTGTTTAATATTTTGCTGAAGAAACCAGTCATTCACCAAGAGCTCCCGCTTCTCCCTTCCTCCTATTCTTTCTGCCATTCTCTTCTCCCCTAACTCACATGATGAAGTGCTCCTTCTCCTTGCCAAGACCATCCATCTGCATGCCCCAGTGATCCCATTCAATCCAGTCTCCTCTACCCCCTTATTTCCCCCTTACGATAACATCCCCACTATCTCACCTGTCTTCAGTCGCTCCCTGTTTACCAGCTTCTGCCTATTGCTCCCCCATTCTCAAAAAAATCCTCACTCAATCCATCCATCCCACTAGCTGTCCTCCCATATTTTTTCTGCCTTCTGTGGTTGAACACTTTGAGAAGGTGGTCAACAGTAGGTACCACTGCTTCCTCTCCTCTCATACTCTTCTTAACTTTCTACAGTTGTTTCCAACCTCATCAATTCACTGGTCTCTCCAAAGTTACCAATGAATTCTTAGTTGCCAGATCTAGCCTTTTCTCCATCTTCATTCTTCTTGTCCTCTCAGTAGCCTTTGCCACTACTAATCACCCCAGAGTCCTTGGAATCTCTTTTCTCCAGGTTTTCGGGACACCACTTTCTCCTGCTTTTCTTACCTGACTTCTTGGTTTCCTCTGATGGTTCTTTATGCAGGTGACTTCACTAATTGTGGATGTCCCACCAGGCTCTGGGTCCTCTTTTCTTCTCCCACTATACTGTTTCATTTAGTGATGTCATCAGTTCCCCAGTTCAAGTATCATCTCTGTAATAATGATTCTCAGATCTCCTTATCCAACCATTACCTCTTTGCTGACCTCCAGCCTTGCATCTCCAGCTGCCTCTTAGGCATCTTGAGCTAGATGTTCTGTATCTTAAACTCAACATGAGTTTAAACTGAACTCATTATCTTTTTTCTCCCTGAGCTCTCCCCTTTCCAAACTTTCCTTTTTCTGTTGAGGGCAGCATCATCTCAGTTTCCCAGGCTTGAAATCTAGGTGTCATTACTGACTCCTCACTATCTTTCTCCCAACCCCCATATCCAATCTGTTTCCAGGACCTATCATTTTCACCATTGTAACATATCTCCAAAGTGTTCCCTTCTCTCTTCTGACACTGCTACCCTCCTGGTTCAGTTTCTCTTCCCCTCACAAGAGGCCTAGTCTGGTGGCTGGCAAGAAGGCCAAATTCAGGCACTGGGATGTACAGATGTTGTGGTTTGGTCATTTCAATCATGTCTGACTCTTCATGACCCTATTTGGAGTTTTCTTGGCAAAGGTACTGGAGTGGTTTGCCATTTCCTCTCCAGTTTATTTGATGAGAAAACTGAGGCAAACCAGGTTAATTAACTTGCCCAGGGTCAAACAGCTACTAATTGTCTGAGGCCAGGTTCAAACATAAGAAGATGAGTCTTTCTAACTTCAGGGCTTATCCTTTATCCATTGTTCTACCTAGATGGCCATGAAGAGAGAGAGAGAGAGAGAGAGAGAGAGAGAGAGAGAGAGAGAGAGAGAGAGAGAGACAGAGAGACAGAGACAGAGACAGAGAGACAGAGACAGAGAGACACAGAGAGAGAGAGAGACAGAGAGAAAGAGAGAGAGAGAGACAGAGACAGAGACAGAGACAGAGAGACAGAGACAGAGAGAGACAGAGACAGAGACAGAGAGACAGAGACAGAGACAGAAACAGAGAGACAGAGACAGACGGAGACAGAGAGACAGACAGAGACAGACAGACAGACAGACAGAGGATTTTTAGAGATAAACCAAAGACAAACTTTGTCAGCTTTACATTTTGGCCTGGGAAAGTGTCACTTCTCATTCTACTCATTTATGCACAGACCTGGGAGCCCTAGTCCCAGCCATGCCACTGATTAGCTGTACCAGCTTGGACAATTCATTGCTCCCCAACCTCCTAGGTTTAAAAATAAATATGGTGAGATGGATGACCTCTAATGTTCAGTCCAGCTTTAGCGTTCTAGGATTCTATTCATTTCTGGAGGTTGCTTTCACCTTTATTAGCATACAGTGTTCTATTAGGGGTCCCATACCTAGATGCTAAATGTGGAGAATTTATTGAGGATACAAAAGAATAAGAAAAAAAGAGGAAAGTGAGTAGAACCAGTGGAGAAATGCCAGAGGAGATGATATTTATAACCCAGGAAGAGGAAAAACAGAAGAAATGTAAATGTCATAGGATCACAGATTTAGAAGTAAAGCATTCTCATAGATCACAGAGCCCAATCCACTCATTTTACAGATAAGGAAACTGAGGCACAGAAAGAGTGAGTTGCCCATAGTTAAACTGGTTATAAATGACAGAACCATGACTTGGCCCTAGGTCTTCTGCTCTTTAAGGAAGACTGATTGAATATCTGTCTGCAAGGATTTGGTCTAAAAGTGAGACATCTGATGTCAGTAGCCTAAAGGGCTATAGTGCTACTGCTATGGGCTTCATGACTGTTTTACATTAACCTTTCAGCTTGCCCAAAGCATGGTGGCATTATTTCTCTTGGTCCCCAAGCATATGAGCCAAGGACAATTTGCATGGCTGAATGACACCGTGTCGCCTGTGATTATAATGCATTGGAAATGTGGGCTGTGGTGAAATGACCCTGCTTGATTACTTGAGAGGGTGGAAAAAATATGTTGTTATTGGTGTACACTCATGCATTTTTGATTTGTAATTATAGCAGAAGCATGTCATCTTTGGGATCCTCCCTCTGAGTGAAGAGCCCAGGCATGAGCCATGGCTCTTTAAGAGAGAGGGAAGAAATCCCATCCAGGAGCTAAAATCAAGGAAAAGTATTCTTTATTCATTGGTTTGGGGTTTCTTCATCAGCTCAGCTAAAGAGGTGGGAACTCAGGATGACAGAACAGTTCATTATGGAAAGAGAGGCCATATAGTCAGCAAAATGCCTGAAATTCTGGGGATAGGGAGCAGGGAAAGGCTGGACCCTAGAGGCTGAAAATCACATGAGGCAGATTCTGGAAAGATGGTTTCATCATTCAGAGCCAAGTCTAGAAAACCCAGATAAATAGAATTTAATTTAGGTAGACAAGGGAGAGATAAAATTGAGGAAAGAGAGTGGCTTCCAGAGTCTAGAGACATCCCTGAGGAAGGAGGAGATAGTATAAGACCTGAAGTGGGAAAGGAGGAGAGGGAAAGATTGCAAAGGTCAGTGGGAGCAGTCTCTCACCTCAAAGTCACAGGGTGGGCAAGAGGAACTTCCTCAGGTCATGGATTGAAATTGAAGATGACATATCTGGAGGTAGTAATTTAGTGCAGTAGAGAAGGAAGGTACTTGTTCAGAAGCCAGTCTTACACCCATGCTTGAGGGTAGAGAAGCAGATTCCAGAGTATTGAGACAGTATGGCCAACTATGTGTTCAATATAAATCAGAAATAGGATAATATTAGGGTGTAGACCTGCCCTAGGAGGTGCAACAGACAGGAAGATGGGGGGATTTCTGAATAGCTTATTGATCCAATGGTTGATACTTACCTCAAGGATTAAACTGTGAAAAATGGGTGATTCATAAAGCCTCATATTTTAAATCTGTGATTGCATTCTTCCCTAGCCACCTCATCATAACAATGCCATTTATCTTAACACTTTTCATTTTGTAAAGTGCTTTACATACATGTGGTCTTGAGCCTCAGAATGTCCCTCTGAGGCAAGTGGTACTGATATTATTGTGACCATTTCATAGAAGAAACTGAGTTAGCTTTTCCTGTAGTGTCTATAGGAATCATATGTAGGCATACTGAACTTGAAATACTAATTGTGTCCTTCCAAAAATTGTGTATAAAATTTCTTTTCAGTAATTTCCTCACTAATTTATAATTTAAGTGATGCTTTATCTTCATTTATGATTGACCTTCAATTGGTGGTTGCTTTAAGTTTCTCTCTTACAAGCTTCTCTATCAGGTTTATCATTGATATAAACAAATACAGGCAATGTTAATAAGATTGATATGATATTAAATGAGCCCTGCTTCTGAAAAATGAAGAATCTTTTTGCAAAGAAAATCACACCTCCTGTATGTGTTCTTAAATTTGAGGGTTTACCAAGGACCCCAGCTTCTGGGATAAGAACTCACTATTTGACAGAACTGCTGGGAAAAGTGGAAAACAGCATGGCAGATAGACAGTATGGGGATAGACCAATGCCTGACACCATACACAAGAATAAAGTTCAAACGGATACATGATGTAGGTATAAATGATACTATAAACAAATTAGGGGAGCAGGGGATAGAGTATTCGTCAGCTTTGTAGAAAATGGAGAAATTTATAACCGAACAAGAGATAGACAACATTATGGAGAGAGAACAAAATGGATAATTTTGATTAAATTAAACTGAAAAGATTTTGCAGAAACAAACCCAATGCATCTAAGATTAAGAGGGAAGCAGAAAACTGGGAAAGAATTTTTGCAACTAGTATTTGTGATAAAGGCCTCATTTCTTTTTTAAAATTTATTTATTTTTAGTTTTCAACATTCATTTCCACAAGATTTTGAGTTTCAAATTTTTTCCCCTTCTCTCCCCTCCCCCACCCCAAAACACCATGCATTATGATTACCCCTTCCCCCAATCTGCCCTCCCTTCTATCACACCCCTCCCTTCCCTTATCCCTATCTTCTCTCTTATAGGGCAAGAAAGATTTCTATACCCCATTACCTGTATTTCTTATTTCCCAGTTCAATACAAAACAAATTCTCAACATTCATTCCTTAAATTTTGAGTTCCAACTTCTCTCCCTTCCTCCCTCCCCACCCATCCCCACTGAGAAGGCAGACAATTCAATAGAGGCTATATATGTGTAGTTTTGCAAAAGACTTCCATAATAGTCATGTTGTGGAAGCCTAACTATATTTCCCTCCATCCTATCCTGCCCCCCATTTATTCTATTCTCTCTTTTGACCTTGTCCCTCCCCTAAAGTGATTACTTCTAGTTTCTCCCTCCTCCCATTTGTCCTCCCTTCTATCATTCCCCCCACCCCACTTATTCCCTTCTCCCCTACTTTTCTGTAGTGTAAGATTGATTTTCATACCAAATTGAGTCTGTATGTTATTCCCTCCTTAAGACAAATGTGATGAAAGTAAGCTTCACTTTTTCCTTCTCACCTCCTCCCTTTTCCCCTCCATTGAAAAAGCTTTTTCTTGCCTGTTTTATGAGAGATAATTTTCTCCATTTCATTTCTCCCTTTCTCCTCCCAATATATCAATCTCTCACCCCTTAATTTTATTTTTTAGAAATCATCCTTTACTATTCAACTCTCCCTGTGCCCTCTGTCTATACATACATACATACATACATACATACATACATATATATATGTATATGTGTGTGTATGTGTGCGTATAATCCCTCCAACTACCCAAATACTGAGAAAAGTTTCAAGTTACAAATATTATCTTTCCATGTAGGAATGTAAATAGTTCATCTTTAGTAAGTCCCTTATGATTTCTCTTTCCTGTTTACCTTTTCATGCTTCTCTTGATTCTTGTGTTTGAAAGTCAAACTTTCTATGCAGTTTTGGTCTTTTCACCAAGAATGCTTGAAAGTCCTCTATTTCATTGAATGACCATTTTTTCCCCCATGAAGTATTAGACTCAGTTTTACTGGTTAGGTGATTCTTGGTTTTAATCCTAGTTCCTTTGACTTCTGGAATATCACAATCCAAGATCTTCTATCCCTTAATGTAGAAGCTGCTAGATCTTGTGTTATCCTGATTGCATTTCCACATTACTGAAATAGTGGAATTTCTGGCTGCTTGCAATATTTTCTCCTTGACCTGGGAACTCTAGAATTTGGCTATAATCTTCCTAGGATTTTCTCTGTTTAGGTCTCTTTCAGGAGGTGATCAGTAGATTCTTTCAATATTTATTTTACCCTCTGGTTCTAGAATATCAGAGCAGTTTTCCTTAATAATTTCATGAAAGATGATTTCTAGGCTCTTTTTTAAATTATAGCTTTCAGGTAGTCCCATAATTTTTAAATTGTTTCTCCTGGATCTATTTTCCAGATCAATTGTTTTTCCAATGAGATGTTTCACATTGTCTTCAATTTTTTCATTCTTTTGGTTTTGTTTTGTAATTTCTTGGCTTCTCATAAAGTCATTAGATTCTATCTGCTCCATTCTAATTTTTGAAGAACTATTTTCTTCAGTGAGCTTTTGAACCTCCTTTTCCATGTGACTAATTCAGCTTTTTAAAGCATTCTTCTCCTCAATGGCTTTTTGGGCCTCTTTTGCCATTTGAGTTAGTCTATTTTTAAAGGTTCTATTTTCTTCAGCATATTTTTGAGTCTCCTTTATCATGCTATTGACTCGCTTTTCATGATTTTCTTGCACCACTCTCATTTCTCTTCCCAGTTTTTCCTCCACCTCTCTTATTTGATTTTCAAAATCCTTTTTGAGCTCTTTCATGGCCTGAGACTATTGCATATTTATTTTGGAGGTTTTAGATGCCTTGACTTTTATGTCTTCCTCTGATGGTATGCATGTTCTTCCTCTTCTGAAAGGATGGAAGAAAATACCTGTTCACCAAGAAAGTAACCTTCTATAGTCTTTTATTCCCCCTCTTTTTGGGGCACATTCCCAGCCAGTTATGTGATTTTTGAGTCCTTTGTCAAGAAGAGGGTATACTCTAGGGATCTGTAAGTTCTCAGTTCCTCCAAGGTCACACAATCAAGGGAGAGGAATTTACTCCTTTCCTGGTCTGCACTCTGATCTGGATGCTACTGCAAGCTTTTCTGCTCAGGATCTGCAAGTAGAATTCTCTTTCTAGAGCCTCCACCAGCTCCACCAGCCAGTGTTCCTCCTCACCCCAGGACTTCCACTCAGGGCTGAAATCCAGATCAGCTGCTCAATTTCCTCAGGGTTTTTAGGTCAAGGGCTCCAAAAAGGGACACTGCTGCTGCCTGGGGCCAGGGCTAGGGGAGGACCCTGCTCCCTTCTCACCCAGTTGAAAGAGCTTTCTCATTGACCTTTGAAGCTGTCTTTGACATTTGTGGATTGAGGAATCTGGGAATTGCAGCTGCTGCCTGTCTCCCTGAAGCATGTTCCAGTCCCATCCCTGCCATGCTGAGAGGCCAAGGCAGGGCTGCACTCTGTATCTGCTCTGTGCCCAGTGTGATAGACTTTTCCTGTCACCATTCTAGGCTGCCTTGGGCTGGAAATCTCTTTCATTCTGTTGTTTTGTGGCTTCTGCTGCTCTAGAATTTATTTGGAGTCATTTTTATAGGTATTTTATGGACTGTGCAGGGAAAGCTTCTACAAGTCACCCTTCTATTCTACCATCTTGGCTCCCTAAAGGCCTCATTTCTAAAATATATAGAAAACTGAGTCAAATTTACAAGAATACAAGTCATTTCCCAATTGATAAATGGTCAAAGATATGAACAGGCAGTTTTCAGAGGAAGAAATGAAAGCTATCTATAGTCATATGAAAAAATGCTCTAAATAGCTATTGATTAGAGAGATGCAAATCAGTACAACTCTGAAGTACCCCATCACAACTGTCAGATTGGCTAACATGACAAAACAGGAAGATGATAAATATAGAAGATGTAGAAGAGTTGGAACACTAAATCGTATGTACAAAAATAGACCACAGCCTTTTCCCAATTAATGGGCATTCCCTCAATTTCCAGTTCTTGGTCACCACAAAAAGCTGCTATTGATATTTTTGTACATATGGGTCCTTTTCCCATTGTTGGTGGAGCTGTGTGTTTATATGAACTGATGCTGAGTGAAATGAGCAGAACCAAGAGAACATTATACACAGTAACAGCCATAGTGTGTGAGGACTGTTTCTGATAGATTAAGCCCTTCATAGCAACGCAAGGACAAAATCCTATCCACTTGCAGAGAAAGAACAATGAAATCAGAAGCAGAATGAAGCAGACTATTTTCTATGTGCTATGTTTTGTTTTATTTTGTTTTGTTTTTTCTCATGTTTTCTCCCATTCATTTTAATTCTTGTATGCAACATGGCTAATGTGAAAATGTGTTTAATGAGAATGTATGTGTAGAACCCATATAAAATTGCATGCTTTCTCAGGGAGAGAGGGGAGAAGGAGGGGGAGAAAATTTAAGACTTAGGGAAGTGATTGTTGAAAACTGAAAATAATTAAATAAATGTGAGGATTTGCCTATTAAATTCCTTAAAATGGATTGTGCTACCTAGGAATTGATTTTTTAAATGTTCTATTGTGAACTTGAGAGATATCAATAAACATTCATATTTCCATATACAAAGAAGAGAAAGGAATAAGGGAATAATTTATTAAGGGGCTTACCATGGGCCAGGCACTGCATTAGATATGAAAAATATTATCCACTTGATCTCATTTGAAGAACATAAAAAAGAAACATAAATACAACCATGAATCTATGCACAAAACTTGTCCTTTTAAAATATTATGCTAAATAAAATAATAATAACCAGTATTCCTATAACACTTTAATTTTACAAAGTGCTTTACATGTATATTAACTCATTTGATCTTCACAACAACCTTATAAGGTAGGTGCTTTAATTATCTCCATTTTACAGCTGAGAACAAAATCTGAAAGAGCTTAAGTGACTTGACCAGGGTCACCCATTGACTGAGGCAGGATTCAAACTCAGGTCTTCCTGACTCCAAGTACTATGTACTATTCACTGTGCCACTTGGCTGATGGCAGACATTGTCCTGCTTGTCTGTGTCCCTTCTGAATTTACTTCTGCTTTGGATCGAAATTTAAGGAGGATTAGTATGAACTTGCTTTTACTACTGTGGCTGGTGTTGGATTTAGAGTCAGAAGGCCTGGGTTTGAATCCTTTATTATGTACTATCATTGTTACCTTGAATAAAGTCAAGGTAACTTTGTTCTTCACTGACTTTATTTTATCTAGAAAATAATAGCTTTGGACTAGGTGACATTTAAGGTCCCTTCTAGCTCTAAATATCTGTCTGTGAACTTCAGATAGATATAATAAAAAATATAGGGGTATTGATTTACACCCTACCAAACCTTAGAATTAGTGAGTACAACACTACATGTGATATGTGCGTGTGTGTATGCATTGTTGTTTGATCTCATTTGGGGTTTTCTTAGCAAAGTTACTGGGATGGTTTGCCATTTCTTTCTCCTGTTCAAATGAAAGATGAGGAACTGAGGCAAACAGAGTTAAGTGACTTTCCCAGGGTCACACAACTAGTAAGTATCTGAGGCTGGATTTGAACTGACTGCAGGCCCACTGCTCTATCCACTGCCCTACTGTGTATATACATACACACAAGAATACATAAAAAATCTGTGATTTTACCAGCATGGAATGCTGGGAGTCCTTCTACCAACCCAGATTGCAATAACTAAGTCTATGAGGTATGCAGTAATTAAGGAGTCACCTTAGTCACATAGAACTTGCCTAGAGTCCCACAGTTAATGTGAGAGGAGGAATTTGAGTCAACCTTTCTGTCTCGGTTTCTCTCTCTGTCTCTCTGTTTTTCTCTGTTTCTCCTTCTGTGTCTTTGTCTCTCTCACTCCGATGGTCTCTGTCTCTCTCTTTTCCTCTCTCTCTTCCTCTGTCTCTGTCTCTGTCTCTCTCTCTCTGTCTCTCTCTCTGTCTCTGTCTCTCTCTCTTTGTCTCTCTGTCTGTCTCTGTCTGTCTGTCTCCTCTTCCTCTCCCTTCTCCCCCTCCCATCTCCCTTCCTCTTGTCTCCTCTCATCTCCTCTTCTCTCTCTGTCTCTGTCTCTTTCTCTCTCACCTCTCCCCTCTTCCATATCTTCTCCTCTTCTCTCTGTGTCTCTATCTCTCTGTCTCTGTCTGTCTGTCTGCCTGTCTCTCCCTGATAGATTCCTCCCTTGATTCCTCCCTCATTTTTTTTCCTTTTTCTCACCCCTCCATGCTCCCTATGACCATTCTCCCACAGATACTGGAGGAAGGAATGAAAGAGCATACATATTTAATAAAAACAAATAATAGAATTCAAATGAGGTAATTCCCAAGAGTCCAAACACAGCAGGTCCAAGAGGTACTAACTTCCTCATTTTATTTACACGCCAGGTTTTTTTATTTCAGATGCTAAAAATTCCTCCTGCTGCTTTGGTCATGATGCCCAGTTGGCAGCATCTGCCCAGTGCTCCATGTGCAGATATGAGGTAGACTCAGCATTGTCCATGAAGGCTAGAGAGGGAATCTGATATCCTATAACTCAGCACCTCCTGTCCCCAGGCAGGGGAGTTTTCTGAGGACTATAGAGCACCATGTATAGAAAGGAAAGCAAAAATCTAGACATAGATGTCAAGATCAGGTACTATTTTACTCACACATCTATACCATAACATTTTATATGATTCTAATGTTTCATGAGGTAACAAAGCCTGCATTGTAAAATGCCCCATCAGAGTTCCAGCTGGTGAGCAGGGCATCATGAAACCAATCTGCTACCATCTCAGTTCATTGTTAAGGGGCCATTCACTGCTGCTTGCTGATGCCAGTAACCACATAATGGTGATCTCACCTCTGGGTATTCAGAAGTCTGGACAGACCTACTGTGTGATCTTGGGGAAGTCACTTTGTGTCTTAAGGCTTCAGAATCTTTATTTATAAAATGTTTGTATTGGGCAAGACGATCTAATTCCCTTCAAGCTCTTCTGCTCTGTTTACTTGTAACTGTTTACCTGTAACTGACTCACTACAGCGTTATTCAAATGGTTCTCTACTTAAGATGGAGGGAATTTCCATTTACCCTACATTTTCAAACACTTCTAAGGATCCATAAAAATTATCTATCAGGGAGAAGTTTCTTGTCAGCTTGAGAAGTGTGCTAGTGACACAAGAGAAGGGTGGCAAGATTCTTACAGAAAGCTACCTCTTCATGGTTTGTAACAGAAGCAGACACAAAGAGAAAGCTAAGGAGGCCTCTGTCCAAGAACTGTTATCCAGTGTTTTCTGACAGTTTGGGAATGGATATATATACTACCTAACTCACAAGCCTATTTTAAGGATCAGGTAAGATGAAACATATAAAGTGTTTGGTTAACCATAAAACATTTTATGGTTATATTTAGTTAATCATCATCTTCCTCATCGTCCTCGTCCTTGTCCTCATCCTCACCTTCCTCCTTTTCCTTCTTCTTCCTCTTCTCCTTCTCCTCTTTCTTCTCCTCCTCTTCCTCTTTTTTCATCTCCTCCTCCTTCTTCTCCTCCTTCTTCTCTTTCTTCCTCCTCCTTCTAATTCTTCTCTTCCTATCCTCATCATTATCTTTATCTCTATTATTATATGTGTCTTTTTGTGATTAATTTAAGAAATAGTCCCTGTCCTCAATGAAATTTTAACCTTGTTAGCAGTGAGACATATACACACATTTTATGTATATATGTACATATACATATCTACACATGCATATGTGTAGATATCCATATATCCATGCACATATATGTCATATGTGTGTATGTGTGTGTATATATATAAATATATATAGATATACATATATATATATATATATATATAAAACAACCAATAATAAGATGCTGTGATAAGTGCTAAATGAGGAGTTCAGGCAATAATTAATACATGAAAAAATTCACAGAATTGGGCAGGGGGAGAATTCTTAATCAAATGAGGAATAGAGGTGATCACAAAAAAAGTAGATAATTTGAATTACATGAAACTGAACAGCTTTAACAGGTATAAAATCCTTTTGAGGAAGATAAGAAAAGTGGTGATTGAAAAAGAATTTCATCATTAAATATACTTGATGATGGTTTGATATTTAAGTTAAATGGGGAATTAACACAAATCTATGTATAAGAAAAAAATAATTCCCCAGTGGATTAGTGGTCAGTCACGGAATATGAACAAAGCACCTACCTTTCTCATAATCACTGGTGAGGCAGATAGTAAAATACTCCCATTTCACAGATAATTTGCCTATGATCACCCATATTAGGAGTGTTTGAGGCAAGAGTTAAAACAAGATTTTATGGTTTCATGTCCACCAGTCTTCTGTGCCATGCTAAAATCTGTTTGATAATCTGTTCTAATGTTTGTTCCAGGATCTTCATCAAGGTCATGGACCATAGTTTTTGTAATCCAGCACTTGAAAATCAGAATATCTGTGTCTCTCATGGTGCCTGTTCTGCTCTCCATGATTCCTCAGAGAGGACCATAGAGGCTCCATGAACATCTCTCAAGTTGTCTTCTTCACTCTGGAATATAATTTGTCTGGGTTTGAATATTTGAACTCATTGAAAGCTGTAGTTTACCTGACTGAAAGCTCTTGAGATCAGGACCTATGGCTTATTAATCGTAGTTTTCACAGCATTTTGAACTGGAAGAAAACTGAGGAAGCATCTAGTCGTGTTACCTAATTTAGCAGATAGAAAAACTGAGGTCCATGGAGGGCAAGTTATTTGCCTAAGGTCCTGTAGTAACAGCTTCGATGTGAGCCAAAGTTCTCTGACCTTTTGACTATTATCACAGTGCTTATCCCAATCTAGTGTCTAGCACTGTGCAATAAGGGCATACAATAAATGTTTATTGAACTAGATTAAAACTAGGTTCTCTGAATATTTTTTTCCCGCTTTTTCCAGCTTAATGATAGTTCACCTTGGTAAAGTAGGTGAATGCAAAATAGAAGGTGAGTTCTCCCTTTTCTCAACTGTTCAGTAACATTTTACCATCTAACTCACTTTTTTCTTCTTTTTCATACTTTGAATGTTAGGAGGTTATTATTGATATGTGAGAAAGCAGTTTCAGCAGCATGATGGGGAAGGAAGCCAAAGTGCAAGGGTTTGAAGACAAAATAGAAGCATGGTTGTGGGCAATTTTTTCAAGAAGTTTGGTTGGGAAGGGAAAGAGAAAGATGGCACAGTAGTTGGATGAAATAGAAGGGTCAATAAAAGGTTTCTTAAGTTTAAGGAGACATGTAGATGCTGGTACCTAGATCCAGTGATCCAGTGGGAAGGGAGGAGATAACACACACATACACATGCATACTCATATACATATATACATATATATAACTGAACTATCTTAAAACATGTGTGTACATATATACATATAAATAAATATATGGAAGAGGTATAAAAGTGTGTACATATATATATGAAGGAGGTACAAGAGGTATGTGTGTGTATATGTATGTACACACATATACATACACACACATACACATGGGAAAGAGGTACCAGGATATGGGGAAGTGACTCAAAACCATGTTTATTTGTGGTTTGGTTAAAGGAAATGGGATGTTTATACTGGAGAAAGTTGTTTGTCTTTTGTTCTTGAGGAAGACCATGACATCAGGCAGGAAATATTATGTCTTGCCAGTGAATTGGATTTCAGTGAGGGAGTGCTTTGCAAAGTCACCAGCCTCACTTTCTCCTCCAGAGTCATCTGGGTCCAGTGGCCAGATATCCATCAGGACCACTGGAGATGATGCAGGATGCAGTGGGAGACCTTGGTCTTTTTAAGCTGAGGTCTTTCCCAAGTGATTAAAGCTGGGTAAAAATGAGGCAAAGAATGGGCTCTTTTACCTAGACAAAAATAAATAAAATCAATCAGGGAGGGATACAGCCTCAGGGTTTCTGGCCAAAACAGAAATAATTGCTATTTGCACTCTGAGTCACCAGAATCCAAACAATGACCAAGTGAGGCTTGGGCTGGGACCTATTACTGGTCAATCAATGAGAGCCAGAATAATTTGGGTATAAGGCATGGTCCACACAAAAGAAATCTAGCCTATAAACCCCCAAATTTGTATTTCTTTGGACAGAGCACACACAAGTAAGGGTATGATTCCCTATGTGGACAGAGTGAAAGGAGGGAGAAGAGGGACGGAAGGAATAAAAGAAAGAAGGAAGTGTGCTGTCCACCTGGAACTGGCCAGTTGGGTCTCCAGTCCAGTGAAAACAGACTAGAAGTGAATGGTAATAATATACATATAATTAAATGTTGTTAAATTAGCTCTGCTTAGGGCTAGAACCAAGATGAAAGTAAGCAATTACAAAGAGGCAGATTTCAGCTTAACATATAGGAAAAAGATTCCTACCGATTAGAGATATTCATAATGAGATTCCTATCTCTATAGGTCTGCAAGCAGAGGCTGTTTGAGCATTTGTTAGTATATTGTAAGATCCATGGTGGCCTCTGTGGTACTTCAAAAATTTGAAGTCTACCTTTCTTTTGAAATCTGTTTTCATGCCAATAACAGTGAAATTTCCAATTTGAATCTAGATTTTAAATATTCTTGCTCTTTGGTCTGTTGGAGGACCATTGAGTTGATTCCAATGAACATACTTATACTGTTGAATCATGAGCAGTGCTTATAGAGAGAAGCAGGAAAAGGGAGATTCAGAATGTTCATTGTTTCAATTGGAAGACCAAAGACATGGGATACTTTGCTACCAAACATAGATTTATCTTGTTGAGTTATGTCCAACTCTATGTGACCTCATGGACAATGTCCTTTGGGTTTTTTTGGCAAAGATACGGGAATGCTTTATCATTTCCTTCTCCAATGTGTCCCCATTTTACAGATGAGGAACTAAGGCAAATAGGAGTTTAGTGACTTGCCCAAAGTCACACAGCCAGGAAATGTCTGAAGTTGTATTTGGACTTTGGACTTCCTGATTCCTAGCCTAATCCATAGCATCACCTAGATGCCCCAGATTTATCTTAGATGAATATAAACTAGAAACATTTAATGTGGGTAAAAGCCATTCCCAGACATTATCTTAGCCTAATGTGAGTTCTCTACTTCAACTTGAATGAAATTTTCCATGAATTCTTTCCTCCCAAAATGTCTCAGACTGTAGACAGATATTCATATTAACAATCAATTATGGTATGTAAAGTCTAGTTGGTAGAATGACTGGAGAGAGAAGTTAAAAGGACCCTGAATAACCTCTAGGAAGATGGTTACCAGTTTCTTGGATGGCTTATCATACAATGCACAGAGACTATTGGTTGATGATGATAGAGATTATGGCCAGCAGAGTCATTACCAAAACCTGGGCAAATCCCTTCTTCGAACATGTGTTCACTGAATTCCCTACTAATGTTGGTCCCATTGTTTTGCAAATTCAATCAATCCTTCAATAATCAATCAATTGTTGTTCTGCCTATTTAGATATATTTATCCAAACACTGAAACTTTCAGAAAACTTTTTGTCTTTCTTTCAAGATTATGTACTTAACCTTGTTATCAAGGAATATTTCAAATGAAATAACTATTGAAGAATGAAACCAGTACCTTCCCTGTATTTTGTTCTCCCAGCAGTGTTGCAATTACAATTTTTTTCCACCAGGGGCAAACCTCACAGATTACACCTGGGTCTATGTAGCACCACACCACAGTCAGCTCCAAGACGAATTTGGAGAGGGTTCTTGCAGCTAAAGATTGGGTAGAAGTGCTGGCAGGCTAAGACAGGGAGAAGCTCACAGCAGCTTTCTGATAATTTCATATTTTATCTAATTGGTCTCACTATCTATGTGTTCAACTCTGTTGTTTCTATGATGCTGAAATTTGATACCCTGGGGCCAACTTCTAGATGTCCCACCCTAGTTATTCACTTTCCCCTACAGTGCTTCTAAAATTGCTACACTTTGGCTTTGGTTCTCAAGGAAAACAGTGGTATGACCAAAGGCATCTGAGGGTTTTTTTTAAATCTAGTGAAAGAGCATATCAGCATCATGCAATTTGAAGGCTTTTTGATTCTAATAGATGCCAGTTTGAATGTGCTAGAGTCCCAAACCTCTTGATTTTGATTCAATTGTGCTGTCTTGAGATCTCATCCTAAATCATATTTATTTTAGGGAAGATTCTAATGGGCATGGAATTAGGCACCAGGTCTGCACATATGTGTGCATATGGTCTGTTTCAAGGGAAGGGAATAAAAGATATTTCGAATGAGGATGAAAGGAAAGGAAGAAGTGGGTAGTTAATTATTTTTCTTTTCTCCAAGCTACTGCTGACAGATTCTTCTCAGATTTAGATTTTTATTTTTTAAAGGAAACATGCATTTCAAGACCTCAACTGAGGTGTCCTCAGATGGGAACATTTTTTTTTCTCTGAAACTAGCAGAAAGTTTAAGTGCTTATCAGCTTCATCTAAACAGCTTTTTGTTGTTGTTGTTGTTCTTGTAAATAATTCTGGCTTTCATAAGTGTCCAGATGTTTTGTCATCTCATTGTCATTCAGCTTATTATACCCTGCCAGCCATGTCCAGATAAGCTGTAATGAAGGCTGCTGCAGTCATTGTAACCCACATCTACTTTATCAACAAAACTTGCATAGCATGGCCATGATAGAAGGCCTAATAGTTGATGGGCCATTGATGATGGGTAAGCAGAAATTTGTGCTTGTCTGTCTACAGAAATGATCTACAAATGGAGGGTTGCAGGTTATTATTTTGCAAGTTTCTCCTACTTTGAAAATTCTGTGTCTTTACAGTGAAGGTCACTTGTCCAAAACTGAAATTATATTTGTTCAAGGAATGGGGTGTTATCCTTCATTCCATGCCTGCTATTGGAAAGAAAATAAAGCTCTATTTCCTCTTCTGGTTCTTCCCATTTGATCAAACACACAGTCTTCTTTGTAAGGTCAAGCTTTGTCATACCTGGTAATGTCACTTCAATTATCTTTTGTGATGGGATGAAGTAATGACATTCTTTATTTTCTTGATTCAGTTTTTTAAAATCTGTTTTATTTATTGGAAGTAGCATAGGGTAGAAAATTCTTCTTTTTTTTTTTAAAGGAAAGTGACAAATTTGGTTCACCACTTAGATTGTCTCCAAAAGGTTTACTTCTGTCCCCCTGGGGTACATGTCAGAGAAACTTCCTTTTCTAAACATCCTTCCTTTGCTAGTAGTTAGGGACCCAATTTTCTGTTTTTAAATGTTTACTGTTACTCTTATCCCCCCACTAAAATGATTTCCTTTTTAACTCCTCTTTCCTCTCTCCCCATCAAACCCATTCTTATAGCAAAGTCACGAGTCAATAAACAGTTACATGCCTACTACTTGTCAGGTATTGTGTTAAGTGCTACGGATACAAAGAAAGGCAAAGTCCCTGCTCTTGTTTCTTACAGTCTAATGGAGGAGGCAATGTACAAACAACCACAGACCATGTACAGGATAAATTGGAAATAATCAACGGAGGGAAGGAAAAAACCATTTAAGCAAAATGATAGCAGCCTCCTCTAACCAGGTGTGCTACATTTATACTACATCCCTCATCCATAGCATGAACCTCCATACTAGGAAAAGGAAAGTTCTTTATTAGGAAATGATCCCACGACTGTCAGGACTCAAATTAAGACTTCATTTAAGATATCCCCCAACAATATTTGCAAGAGAAAAAAAAAAAGAATCAGTCTTGTGAATCAATCCTAATTGGACTTTGGCTGTGCACTTTATAGGGTCTAGGAGTGTGATCTCAATTTCTATGATGCAGAAAACTCTCTCAATAGGAGTCGTTTGCATTTCTATTTAAGCAGCCTGGAGACAAATATAATGAAATGAATAGCCTTTTAATTTAATTGGCTTCCAGTGTGAATCCAAGAATAGATAGCACAGTCCGTCTCCCTGTTACTGTAGAAACCGTTGAGGTCAGAAGCTTAGCGCACAGACCCCCTCATCAGTCACTGATGCTCTAGTGCAGTAATTTTTCAAAAAGTCTCACTACCCCTCCAATCTACTGCAGGAAGAGTTGGATCTACTTGTACATCCCAAGCACTGGTGTTACACCATCTATCTCATGAGATGTAATGAAATCACCTCTTTTTTTTTTCTTTCAAAAACAAAGCAGGCAAAATGGAAAAACAAAAGCAACCCATGTACTTTTCAGTCATCACTGAGAACAGAACTTAGGAAAGGGAAACATACTCTGACTTTTCATTAAGTGAAACAGAGCATAGTCCAAACCATCCTTTGTCCAATGTATTTATTTTTCTTTTACTGGGAACATATCCTTACTATTTATTTAGATCACAGTGATATTATCTGTGCAAAGGAATTGGAAGAAGAGAATTGAAATTTGAGGAAGGAGGGAAGAAGGAAAAGCTAGCTAGGGAGAGACCATTTTGAGTAATATTCCAAGCCTTTAAACTCTTTTCTTTATAAAAATAGATACCCATTGTTACTGTCAAATACTCAGAATTCACTGAGCAAAATAATGAAGTCTCCAAAATCTCACTCAATTACACACACAATAAAGTTGGAATGACAAAGTGTTAGAGCTGATAGGAACCTTAGAGATCACTGTTTCCATGATGAGAAAAGGGGTTCTGAACAATACAGTATCTTGCCCAAGGTCTCAGAGTGGTATAGTAAGACTAAATGAGGTGTTCTCACCCCATGACCAGAGTCAATGTAAGATCATTGATTAGAATCTGAAATGGGCCTTAAAGGTCATTTCATTTACTTCCCTTATTTTACACATGAGAAAACTCAGACCCAAAGAAGCTAAGTTACTTACACAAGGTCATACTGCTTAAGTGGCAGAACTGAGATTCACTTCCATTTCTTTTATGCCAATTTCAACATTCCTTCCACTGTGCTGTTGCCACTAAGGTTAGGGGAAGTGGAGAAGATATAGACAGCCCAGTGTCTGGCATACAGTAGCTATTGGAATGCTTGTTGATTGATTGACTCCTCCTTTCTGAGGATATGTTAACACTTTTGGAATTCTTTTATTTAATGACTCCTGTCTATATGCCAACAGAGCTGATAGATTCCTGAAACCCTTAACTTAGATACAGCAAATTAGCAATTTCCTTTCTGCTCTCCCCTCCCCATAGACCCATGCTCACTCACTGGGTTAAATATTCAGCTGTTCACTAGCATTCTTCTTGAGAGGTCTTCAAATACTGGGTAAAAACAAAATCTCAAAAAAAAAAAAAAAAAAAAGGCGCTGTCTCTAAAGTGCCAAGGACAAAATACAAAACTTGAAACAGCCTAGCTTTGCCAAGCCAGAAATCAACAATCTTTGGAAGTGAGGTAAGTGGGAATCACATTTCTTAGCTTCCCATTTTCCTTTGGCTCAGACCCCTTTTTGTTATATCAGCTAAATGAAAGGGAGCATGAATCAACCTCTCAAAAAAAAAATATCAAAAAGTAAAAAGCCAAAGAAATCTCCCTTTTCCCCAGTCTGTATTTTTGGTGACTGGGCCCAATACTCAAAATGGTATGAGAATTTGGGGAGTTGGTTTTACTGGGAGATTACCTCTTTTATTTATTGTCAGAGCAGATATGAGGCAGAGTTATGGAGAAGGCTGGTTATCTCAGGCCCTCTGCCAAAGTTCTTTTTTTCTTTTCTGGACCTTTTGGCTATGCCCTCAAAGTGCTACCATCCTATCAGTCCCTACTAAAGTGTCAACAACTACTAATTACAAAATATTAGACCTCTAAAATAACATTTAATTTTTAATATGGGATTCATGGTACAAAAACCTCTAAGTTTCAAATAAATTGACCTCTACTGATGAATTTTCAGACACTATGCAAAAGAATAGATTTTTTTAAATATTGGGAAGGAGTAGCTAGGAGAGGGGAAGAAATTGGCCTTCACATCACACACAGGACCGGTGCCATGGAAAGATTGTTGATACAGAGTCAGAGGACCTGGGTTGCAATTCTACCTGTGGGACACTGAGCAAATCATTTCACCACACTGAGTCTTAGTATCCTCATTTGTCAAATGAGTGTGTTGGACTGGATAACCTCTAATGTTTCTTCTGGCTCTAAATCTGTGGTCCAAAGTAGGTGACCTCCAGCTTACAATTCAAGTTCCAGCTTTCAAAATAAAGGAAAGGCAGGAAGGGTAAGATCTGATTTCTGTTTAAGTGTGAAGCTGTAGCATTCATTGAGATAAGAGTTAAATTTGCATTTGATAAGCGTGTTATAGGTTGGAAATCTCTATGTATAAAGGCCTTAAATAAGCTTTTGGTATTTGCAAGCTGGCTTCTTTATCTTTGTCACCTTTGGAATCATTTCTAACTTCCTTTTGGGGCTTTTAATAATTAATAGGGCTAGAGCTTGTATGCCAGCATTAATATGTTTTGATTTTATCATTTCTTTTCATAAATTATGAATATCATTCAGAAATGATTTCTTAAATAAGTCTAAGAAGGGAAAGGAAGGTGGTAGCAGGTCAGGAGAGATGAGAGGGCAAGGGACCCTGTGTAGGAATCCACTGTCAGGTTTAATAAATAGCTTTCAGCTTGAAGTGATTGGAAATTTCTCATAGCTTTTCCTCCTCCTCCACATCTTTCACAGGTTGGAGGACAGACCTACAGAAAGAATGTCAATATTCACTGGAAACTTGCTAAAATTTTATATCCCAGAGAAAAATATCATAGAAATAGGAGTGTCCTGTTTGTGTCGTATGAGGATGGGTTACTCATGGAATTACAAATGGAGAAGAGACAGGAGAGTCAGGAGTCGGGAGGCTTTTTTTTTTAGAGGTAGTTCTGTGATTTTGGGCAAGTCAGTTATTTCATTGGTAAAATGGAGCTAATGGTTCCTGCTGCTGAGATCATGATAAAAGAAAAAAAAAAATCCCATTCAGTAAACAGAACTAACACACACACAACTGCAATAATGTAAATGGAAGGAACAACCACTACAAAACTACCGAAAATAAATGTTGAAAAATTACAAAAACAACAACCTCGGCCCCAAAATTGAAATATGAGGAAATACTGCTCCCCACACTTTTTAAATGAAGTTGTAGGGAAGGTGAACAGATATGAAGCATTGCATATAATGTGAAATATTTTCTAAATATTGATCAGTTTTGCTTAATTTTGATTCTTTCTCTTGAAACAATTTGTTGTTGTTGTTGTTGTTGTTGTTGTTGGAAGGGATGACTCTCTCCAAGGAGGGAAAAGGAAGGAAAAGAGGGAAATCTAGGAGAAGGAAAAACAAGGTATCAATAACATGTTTTAAAAGTCTCATTCAATTCTGCCACTGCTGGTCATAAAGTAAGCCGCAGTTAATCATCAGTTAATCATCGTGTACTCACTATTTCCATTTTTAATCCAATGCTAGAGCCATTGGTTCATTCCATTCAATTTTTTGGGTTCCTGGTCAGCCATTTTTAGCACTGTGTGATGCAGTCTATTAGTAGAATAGTGCATTTATCATCAACTCTTCTTACTATTTGATCAGCCCAGTGTCTTTTCCCATGATAGACTACCTTCTATATATCTTTCTCCCCTTTCTTTCTGTGTCATTCTTCACCAGTCAGGCTGTGCCAGAGAGGGTTGGTACGTCAATCTTTCCATTGCTTATGAGAAGCACCAGGGAGTTAAATATTTCTTCCCAGATATTTATGGTTACCTTCTCCTGAAAGGCCAATGAAACTAGATGAAACTAGTTCAGGGGACTTTGAAGCTCTTGGTCAGTCCTCCATCCTTGCTATGATCTTGCCAAAGTTGACAAATCAGACATACATAAGCAATAACATGGAAAATGCTTTAAGAAAAGCAAATCATGATACAAGAAATACAAGAAAAATAAATTGTGATACAAATACAAAATAGGAATAGGGAGATGACTATGAAGATGATAATGGTGATGATGAGGATGAGGATGAGAATGAAGTCTCATCTATAACATGACTCTTGTGGAGACAATCTAGCAATAAGACTTCAGCATACAATGAAAGTGTGTTCATTTTGCTACAAGAGGACAGATATTATAGTATCGATTATACAGTCGATTGGTGACTGAGCTAAGTGATTGCTGGTGTTGCAGTTTAGTTGTATCTGATAAAACTATTTGGGGCTTTTTTGGCAAAGATGCTGGAGTAGTGTGCCATTTACTTCTCCAGTTCATTTTACAGATGAGGAAACTGAAGCAAACAGGGTTAAGTGACTTTCCCAGGGTCACACAGCTAGTAAATGTCTGAGGCTGGATTTAAACTTGGATGTCTCCGATGAAGAAGATGAGTCTTCCTGACTCAAGGCCCTGTACTCTATCCACTGTGCCACCTAAGCTAAGTGACCAACAGAAGAATAAATAGCTTATACTTGTACGGTACTATATAGTTTTCAAAACACTTTCACCTACATTATCTTACTTTATCCTCACTCCAATTTATGGACAATCAATATGGATTAGATGGGATAATTTATGAAAAGAGACATATAAATGCCAGTTGTTTGTGACTCAATAGTCACTAGCTCAATAGCTCTTGAAATAGAAACAGGCTGCACAACGATGCCTTTGCTCACCGTTGGATAGCCAGTGGGTAGAAGAGCCTAATAGTTTCCACTACCTCCCTTTTTATTTTTTGGGGGGGTTGTTTTTTTTGTTTTGTTTTCCATAGATCTGGTGCCTGTGGAGTAACTGCGCCCCACAGATCTAAGAGCTGTTGCTTTTAGAAAGTCCTTCAAAGAGGTTTTTGAGGTAAGGTTTTAAAGGCACTCTCAGGATATGGGGGAGATTTTGGCAGCTCTGTGACAGTCTCCCAGGGGGATCATTGTAAGAGAAACTGTATGTCTCAGGCCCACAGTCTTTTTGTTGTTTTAATATGGAGTTTTGTTGGCAAGGGTGTCAGTTTACACAGGACTCCATGAGATTCTTGGCAACACTTTGAATCACCATATAGGCAGAATTAAATTACTGGGGGAGAGAGAGGCATAGAAAGTAGGTTTTGTTTGTTTGGTTTTTTTTTTACATTTAAGTTAAAGATGGTCTAAACCAAACTTTTCTATAGACTTCTTGGTTTGCTATTGATAGTGATGTTTACCTATTATACCCAAATAAAATAAGCATGCATTTACTGAGCACATGTGATGTGCCTAGCATTGTGCTGGCTGGTAAATATGCAGCGAATTATAAGTTACTGCCTCAGGGACTTCTGAATCTAAAACTGGATAGTGAAACAACAGCCATCCAGAGGAACATACAAGGGAATCTGGGAAAGTCATCAAGTTACTTAGTGTCAAAAGATCTACCAATGTAAGATTCATCAGCTGTTGTCTGCCTTGGATATATGTCTCTGTTAGTCAGGTTTAACATATAAAGAAACACTGATAAAGTCTCACTCTCAGTTGATCTAACTACAAGGTTAACTGAATAATAAATAAACCACACTGATGAACTTACTCATAAAAAAGGATACAGCAATTGTATTCTTTAGGCCACATCATTGCCACCTTCTGACTTCCCGTCTTGATCAAAGGAAGTGAGGCTACACATGTAATTGTCTTCTAAGGTCAGTTCTATTCAGGCAGTAATAGCGTGACTTTCTTATGACCCACAAGTATTAAGAATTGTATGGAAGTGATCTTCTGGGAGCCAAGATGGCAAACTAAGTACTAAATTGCTGTAGCTCTCCCACATTCATCTCCAAACAACAAACAACTATAAACTAGCACCCAGAACAAATCCTGGAACAGTGAAGCTGGCAGAAAGGTGGGGTAGGGTGATCTTTTAGCCTGGGAGACTTGGAGAATTGGCAATAAAAATCTATCTCACTTGGATAAAAGGGGAGCACATTCCAGGGCAGGAAGTATCCCAGCAAGCCAGCAGCAAGCCCTACCTCAGAAAACCAACTGGAGATCCTGAGCTCTAGTGTGGTGGAGCAGGCAAAAGCCAGCACCAGGAGGCCCCATGTGCCTTAGCATAGCTAGGGGAACTGGCAGATTCCAGTTCTGAGAACCATCACATGCTTCGGCATTGCCCTGGCTAGGCACCATATGGCAGCTGGGTGTGCTTCAGCCTAGCTGGGTAGGCAGACATCCTCTAGGGTCCTACATGGGACAATGATACTGGTACCTTAAAAACTACTTCACTAACCAGATAGAAGAAATATACATAGACAGAGGGTATGGATATAAAGTGAATTTGAGGGAATAACATAGAAAAAATTAAGAGATGAAAATGGGTACAAAAAGAAGGGAGAGGTAGAAGGGGGCAAATTATCTCACATGAGAAAGATCTTTTACAGTAGAAGGGAAGATGGGGGGGAGAGTAATGGGCATTGCTTGAACCTTATTCTCATTGGTAATGATTCCAAACGGGAATAATATACACAATCAGATGAATATAAGAATATTTTTTCTCTGACAAGAAAGTAGAAGGGGAGGTGATTAAGGAGAGGAGGACTGACAGAAAGGAGGGTAGATTAGGTGAAGTGATCAACAGGAGCAAAACTCTGTCAAACAGAAAAAGGTAAAGGGAGAGAGAGGACAAACAGGAGGAAGAATAGGATGGAGGAAAATACACAGGTAGGAATCATAACTGTGAATGTGAATGAGATGAACTCTTCCATAAAATGGAAGCAGATGGCAGAGAAGACCAAATATTGCTTATTAAGCAGTATATTGCTTACAAGAAACACACTTGAATCAGAGAGACACACACAGAGTAAAGGTAAGGGGCTGGAATGGAAACTATTATGCTTCAGTTGAAGTAAAAAATAAAAAACAAGGATAGCAATCCTGATCTTAGATAGAGTAGAAGCACAAATAGACCTAATTAAAAGAGATATGGAAGGAAACGACATCTTGCTGAAAGGTACCATAAACAACGAAGCAATCAAATTAAAAGATCAAGGAAGTTTACCTGTCTTGTCTATGGGGAGGGGAAGAATTCATGATCAAAGAATTGATCATGAGATCAATGAGAGAGCATTATGAAATGTAGACTAGATAATTTTGATCATATTAAAAAGCTTTTGTACAAACAATATCAATGCAACAAAGATTAGAAGGAAAACAGAAAGTTGGAAAACAATCTTTCCAGTCTGTGTCTCTTGTAAAGGCCTTATATCTCAAATATATAGAGAACTGACACAAATTTATGAGATTACAAGCCATTCCCCAATTGATAAACGATGAAAAGATGTGGATGGGCAGTTTTCAGATGAAGAAATCAAAGCTACCAAAAGCATGTGAAGAAGTGTTCTAAATCCCTTTTGATTAGAGAAATACAAATTTAAACAATTCTGAAATACCATCTCAAAGCTATCAGACTGGTTAATATGACAAAAAAGAAAAATGATCAATGTTGGAGAGAATGTGGAAAAACTGGGACACTCAAGCACTATTGGTGGAGTTGTGAATTGATCCAACCATTCTGGAATACAATTTGGAATTATGCCCAAAGAGCAACCAAACTGTGCATACCCTTTGATTCAGCAATAGATATGTATCCCAAAGAGATCATAAAAAAGAGAAAAGCATTCCCCAATTGATAAATGGTCAAAGGATATGAACAGGCAATTTTCAGAGGAAGAAATTAAAGATATCTATAATCATATGAAAAAATGCTCTAAATCACTATTGATTAGAGAGATGCAAATCAAAACAACTCTGAGGTACCACATCACACCTATAAGATTGGCAAACATGACAGAACAAGAAAATGATAAATGCTGGAGAGGATGTGGGAGAGTTGGAACACTAATTCATTGTTGGTGGAGCTGCGAGTGCATCCAACCATTCTGGAGAGCAATTTGGAACTATGCCCAAAGGGCTACAAAAATGTGCATACCCTTTGACCCAGCAATATCGCTACTAGGACTGTATTCCCAAGAGATCATAAAAATGGGACAGGGTCCCACATGTACAAAAATATTTATAGCAGCACTCTATGTAGTTGCCAAAAACTGGAAGTCAAGGGGATGTCCATCAATTGGGGAATGGCTGAATAAATTATGGTATATGAATGTAATGGAGTACTATTGTGCCATAAGAAATGATGAACAAGAAGACTTCAGAGAGGCCTGGAAGGACTTATATGACCTGATGCTGAGTGAAAGGAGCAGAACCAGGAGAACTTGGGGCACAGCAATGACCACAGTGTGTGAGAGTTTTTTCTGATAGACTTGGAATTTTGTAATAATGCAAAAACTTCTTATAAAAAAAAAATCCCAATGGTGGTTCTCAAGGCAAAATGCCTTCCACACTCAGAGAAAGAAATATGGAAGTCATTCACAAAATGTAGCAGATCATGTTTGTGTATGTGTATGTGTTTGTGTATCATGTTTTGATTTGTTATATGATTTCTTTCATTTATTTTAGTCTGACTACATAGCATGACTATAGTGAAAATATACTCAATAGGAAAGTATATGTAGAATCTATACAGAATTGTATGCAGTTGTGGGGAGGGAGGGGGGTAATGGGGGGTAGGTGTGGGGGGGATAAAATCTCAATTGTATGGCAGTGATTGTTAAACATTAAAAAATAATAATAAAAAAAAAAGACCCTTTCATCCACTGTGTATTTACAGGATGGATGGTTAGATAAATTTCCTTCACAATGAAATGGATTTCTCTGAGGGGGTTTTATAGTCTTCCAGGGATTATAAAAATTAATACAATGGAATCATTGCATAGGAATACTAGAGAACTTTCCATAAGGATTTTGATTGTTTAGTTTCCATTCAAGAAATATTCCAAGAGGACACAAGGAAATCCCATTAGTGAGTAGCATGACTCCATGATTCAGGAGTCTTCAGTGCTGCACTGTTTTGTTCTAGTGAATAAGTTAAGAACTTAAAAGAAAATAAATAAATGAAAAGATAAAAAAAAAAAAAAGAGAAAAGCACCTACATGCGTGAAAATATTTATAGCAGCCCTATTCATGGTGGCAAAATATTGGAAACTGAGGGAATGCCCATCAATTGGGGAATGGCTGAATGAGCTGTGGTATATGAATGTAATAGAATACTACTGTGCAATAAGAAATGATGAACAGGTACATTTCAGGAAAACCTGGAAAGACTCATACAAACTCATATAAAATGAAATGGGCAGAACCAGTAAAACATGGTATACCTTATCATCAACATCATGTGATGATCTACTATGAATGACTCAGCTTTTCTTAGCAACACAATGATCCAAGATAAGTATAAAAGACTCACAAAGGAAAATGCTATCCATATCCAGATAAAGAACTGATGGATTCTGAAGGCAAGTTGAACATATTTTTTTTCGCTTACTTTATTCTTTCTCACGGTTTGATCTGTTTCATCATCAGCAACTATGATGAATATGGAAATATGTTTTACATGATAGCATATGTATAAACTATATCAAACTGCCTACCATTTTCAGAAGAGGAGAGGGATGGAGAAAAATTTGGAGCTCAAAATCTTGTAAAAATGAATGCTAAAATTTTTCTTGATATGTAATTGTGGGAAAAAATAAAATACTCTTTTAAGCAAAAACAAAACAAAACATAAAAACACTGTCTTGTTAAGGTATACAAAGTGAGGTAGATGATCTGTTCTAAGGTAAGCAAAACCTCTCTGTCTTTCTCATCCTGGGGTATGGGACCTCAAAGGTCATCTTGTTCAATCCCCTCATTTTATAGATGAGGAAACGGAGACCCAGGGAAACACGCATACACACACTCACACACACACATCCATATCAATATCCATGTATGTGTGTGTGTGTGTATGGATATGCATGCATGGATATATAGGTTCTTCTCACCATATATGTTTGCGCATGTATATGTATATATACATATATACATGTTTATACATATACATATATTCATGATGGTCTTAGCTAACCTACTCATGATAAAGATATATCTAGATCTAGATATAAACATAGATCTATCTTGATCATGAGTAAGTCAGACAAGACTGTCATGACCACAAAGGATTTGGTAGAATTCTTTTGGAGAAAAGGATTGTTTTTATAGTTATGCGCTAGTAAGTCAAGTTAAATCAAGTCAAGTCAAGAAGCATTTATTATATGCTAGCCCTGTGGTAAGCATTGAGGATCCAAAGCAAAGCATGGTACTATCCTCAAGGAGCTTATGTTCTAAAGAAAACACGTAAATCTCTCCCCTCTCTCCTTCATCCTCACCCATCCACACCTCTGGCCTGACTCAAAAGGTTTGAGCTTGGAAGAGTAATTTGAGTAGGAAAAAAAAAAGATAGTTGAAGTTATGCCCAAGAAGTTAGTGTTGGAAGCAAACTCATTGAGAGTAGAGACTGTTTCATTCTTTATGCTTATATCCAGAGTTCTACCACAGCATCTGGAACACAGTAGGTTCTTTGTAAATATTTGCTGATTGATGGAGTGAGTACTTTGATCAAGTCAACAAAGACTTAATAAGTACCTGCCATATGCCAAGCACTGGACTAAGCTGGGATTCAAAGAAAGTCGAAAGATAGTCCTTATTCTCAAGAATTTCATGGTCTAATGGAGTCAAGCAAACAAAGGGAGTTAAGCTTAACTCAAAGCAGTGAGGGGTGTGAAGGGGAAGGAGGGAAGCTAAGTAAGGGAACAGAATAAAAGAGAGGCTTGCACAAAACATTTCAAATTTAATACCTGGACCTGCTAAAAGTCTAATATAAGAAAGTTATATAACCCATAAGCACAAGAAAAGAGAGAATATAGAGACTATGTAGTCTCTATATAGTCCATATGTGGTCTATTGGAGTATAGATCTAGTATCTTCAGTTATGGGACCTCAAAGGCCATCTAGTTCAACCTTCTTATTTTATAGATGAGGAAACTGAGACACAGGGAAGCTGAGTGACTTTTAGGGTACCTACGTAGCATAGTGAATAGAGTGCAGGAACTAGAGCTAGGAACACTGACTGATTGTGTGACCCCAGCAAGTCATTCAGTGCCTTCTGTAAAATGGAAATAATAGCATCTACCTCACAAGGTTGTTGTGAGGATCAATTGAGTTATTATAAGTAAATCACCTTGTGAACTTTAAAGGTCTATAGAAATGTTATCATCATGAGTATCATCATGACCATCGCCATTACCATCACCATCACCATCATCATCATGAGTATCATCATCACCATCACCATTACCATCACCATCACCACCATCATCATCATCATCATCATCATCATCACCATCATCATCATCACCGTCACCATCATCATCATCATCACCACCATCATCATCATCACCACCATCATCATCATCACCATCATCAATACTATTAGGCAAGGTCACACTTGTAGTAAGCATCAGAGGTAGGGGATTTGAATCCATGACCTCTGATTTCTAAGCTAATATTTAAGTATGTCATTTATTTCTAACTGAAGTGGAATAATATAACCATAGGACCTTAGAGTTGGAGGATGCCTTAGAGATCATCTTATCCAATCCTCTACCTTGTCGAGGAATCCTTTTTACAATGTCCCTGACAAGTGCTCATTCAACTTATACCTGAATATTTCCAGTAATGAGGAACTTAATACTTTAGGAAGAAGCCTATTGCATTTTAAAGTAGCTCTGTTAGAAAACTTATTTGAAATAAGTCATTCCAAATTTGGAGTAATGTAATTTTAGGGCTTGAACTGACCTTACCTAAACCCTTGATCATATGAAACTGAGGCTTGTAGGGGAGAAGTCACTTGATTTTCCTAAGGTTACAGAGCTAGTGAAGACCCTAATTTATAAAAATGAACTGTATTCCTTCCCCTGGAAAATATTTTTGTTCTACAACTATAAAAATGAACCCCATGCCCACAAGGTCATTGTGAATTTGCCAGCTTCAGTGGAGATCAGGTTTGGGAGGCCTACAAAAAATCCATGGGTTGTTAGATTTAGAGACATAGGCTGAGACATGTTCGTCTAGGCTTTCCAATAAATGCGACTTTATTGTTTGCCTTTCTAATTGTAGAACAGGTTTTTCATTTAGTCAGCCTTTCATTTGAGAAGCTTCTCCCTCTCTTTTGCCTAGTCCCCATGATGTTTATGTCAGACCACAGTGCTTTTCCTCCCCTCCGGCTCCCTCGATCAAAAGTGACCACAGACCTAACCCGCTGGTGAGATGCAAATAAAAGATTTCCTTTGGAGTCTATTTGTTGAGGGACTCTAAAACTCCTGGAGGCAGATTTATTAGTTTCTTCCCATGTTTGAATGAAAAGCAAAACAAAAGAAAGTTCACGCAGCCTCAAATAAGCAGGTGTGTTTGTTCTGATTCTATATATAGACTCCATTTGATTTATGGAAGGAGTCCCTTTGTTCTGCAAACTAAGATTATCCTTGGGTCAGCTTATCCTCCCACACCATGTATTTCTGTCCTTTCTCTAGCCTTATGCACCCTGTGAGCCCAAAGGATAGTAACTATGGAAAGTAGAAAGGTCAAACATGGCTTGGGATGATACTCGCATCAGAATGAGTGCTCCTTTGCGGGATCTGATGCCCCTAATTGCAGAGAGGCAGGCCTCACCTCAGTAATTGTGAAGATTCTATGCTGTCTATCCTATCCTTATGGCTATGGGGCCTGGGGCATTAGTATTTACCCTGACTCCTCCCAGACCCCTCAAAACACACACACACACACACACACACAGAGCACTTTTCTTCTCTCTTACCTTAGACACTCAAAACACACACACATATACACACACATATACACACACACACACACACACAGCACTTTTCTTCTCTCTTACCCTAGACACTCAAAACAGACACACACACACACACACAAAGACACACACACACACACACACACACACACACAGCACTTTTCTTCTCTCTTACCCTAGATGCAAAAATTCCTAGCTATGACTCTGGTCAAACTGGTGAAATAGATGGACAGAACTAGATATGGTGAAATAAACTTTCATTTTCAAGCAGAAAAACCAAAGATCCTAGATTTTGTGGTGAGAAATAAATACTTTCAATGAATGAATGAAAAAAGTTTAACTCATACTGGGGTCTAAGGATTTTTTTTAATCAAAGGATAAGAAATCTGGTACAGAAAACACTAAGGACATTAACTTTTAAAAATTTTATAGACCATATAGTTCACATATGTCTGGCTTAATACAAAAGTAAGAGTAATAATAGTAGCTCGCTTTTATGTAATGCCTACTGTGTGCCAGGTGGTGGGCTAAGCACTTTACAAATATTAACTCATTTTGTACTCGTAACTACCTTGTAAGTATTGCTATGTAATATCCATTTTATAGACGAGGAAACTGGGGCAAACAGAGGTTAAATGACTTGACCAGAGTGAAACAGCTGTTAAGTGGGTCTGGATTCAAACTTGCATCTCTCTGACTCCAGGCTCAGTTACCTATCTACTGTGCAACCTAGTCATCACAAAAGTCTCTAACCCATTATGGGTTATGGAGCTGTTACTGTCTTTGCCAAACCAAAACTTCATATAAAGCTTTGGAAATAGCTGATGAACCTTAGATTATATTTTTAAGAGGCTAGTTTGTGAGCACTAAGAGAAGAGAGCAGTGAGGAAAGAGATTTGAACCCAGGTCAGCTTGGTTTTAAGGCCCATATTCTATCCATTATGAAATTTTTCTTTTACAAATTACAAATTAAGCTTGATATAAGGAAAAGCTTCTTAACAATTAGATCTATCTAAAAGAGGAATATTTTCTCTTAGATGATGGTGGTTTCCCTCTGTTGTAAATATTTCTTCAAAACTCCATTTGCTGTAACTGATGGATCAATGTATGGATGGTGTGCTGCTGGCTGGTGGAGAACCTGTGTTTTCTTGATGTTAATTGTTAGGTCAAAATTAGTACAATCAGTAGAGAACAGATCCATACTTTATTGTGTCTCACCTTCAGAGTTTCTGTTGAGTGTGCAATCATCTGAAAAAAAAAATCATGCCCCAACTCTCCCTTCATTTTAGTCTTGGCTTGTAGCCTTTTCAAATTAAATAATTTACCATCAGTGATGTACCTGACCTTGATGTCATGTTTGTCTTCATTGAAGGGGTCTGACAACATTGCTGAAAAACATCATGATAAGACAATGGGAGCACCACTCTGATGGGCCAACCACATCATTCAAATGCCAAAAGCATGTTTGCTTATTTTACAGAGAATTCAAGAAAAGGAGGCACTCACTCAAATGGTAGTCAGAAGAAATGATACAAGGACACTCTCAAGTCTCTTTGAAGAACTTTGGAATCTGTTGAGTGACATGGGAAACGCTAGCAAAGAACTGCTTGTCGTTGCATGTCCATATCAAAGAAAGCGCTGTGCTCTGAGAGAAACAGAATTGCAGTAGCTCAAAAGAAATATGAGAGCACAAATTTGGAGACATCTCCACCCCAAATGATCATATGAACTATTTGTGCCTGACTTGTGCTAGGGCATTCTGAGGTTGCTTTGGTCTGATCAGTCACAGTTGCACACACTCTACCTTGACTCCAAAATAATGTTGTCATTTTGGTCCTCTTCAAAAATGAAGGACAACAACCCACCAAATAACAAAATATTTCTTCAGAGGTCATACAGTTACTCCTTGGGGATGGGCAGGATTTTTTAAATTGGATATGGAATTGCGCTTTAGGGATACTGCGTAGAGAATGGATTGGATAGGGAGAAGTTGTGTATAGAGGACCAATTAGGAGGATATCATATTAATCTAGGTCAAAGACGATGAGGGCCTGAATTAAAGTGACTATAATGTGAGTGAAGAGAATGGATGGTGGAGATGTTGTAGAGTGTAATGTTAATGAGAGTTAAAGATCTTCCCCACTCATTAATGGGCAGTTTGATTAGGGGAGATCTGTAGGAAGGCCCACACCTTTTGTTAATTTCTAATGAGGCACTGGTTCTCAAGGGTTGTGATATCCTCTGGTTGTGAAAAGCGTAAGTATACTCTGAGGTGAGGTTTTGTTTTGGGGCTTACTCATTGGAAGTGTATTTTTGGCCAGATGAGACTCTGGGTAGCTGCTAAGGAGCCCTGGCTTTGAAAACCCAGATGTTGGTGCTTCTTTCTCTGGTACCTATGTATGGCTTATGGTCAAATAGTTGGATCTGTCTGTTGATCTGTGATGCATGTTTTGCTTATGGTCAGACAGTTGGAAGCTCTGTCTGTTGGTCTTTATTTCTCTGTATGTATTTTCTCTGAAGTTCAGGGTCCTGACTTTTTCGCCTGAACTAAGTGAATGATATATGTGTTTGATTAAAGTAGATTGTTGACCACTCAAAAGTTGCTTTCTTTTAGAACTGCAGACCTAAGAATCTGTACAGCAGGCCTTCCTGTGTATGCTGGGGTCCTTGCTATTACAAGGAGGTAAGAGTCAACATGATTTGACAATTAATTAGTTATGGAGGATGAATGAGTGAAGGGGTAAGAATCACTCCAATATGTTAAACATGGTTGAATGGGAGAATGGTGATACTCTGAAGAGAATAGAAAGTTAGAAGAAAGGGTGGTTTCAAGGGGAAGATAATGAACTCTTTTAGATACTTTGAATTTGAGATGCCTATGATATATATTACTTAATTTCCTTAGATCCTAGGAAATGACCAGGGATTAAATATGCACTTGATCAAATGGATTCTCCATTAGCCTTCCCCAAATTCATGGGGTGATTATGATCCATGGTACAACAAAAAGGTCTTTGAATTTAGAGTTAGAGAATGTTGATTCAAATTTTAACTCTACTCCTTTGTAACTGTGTGACCTTGAGCAAGTCAGCTTATGGTCTTCACTTTCCTTTTTTTTTTTTTTATTTTTTTATTTATTTTTTATTTTTTATTTTTTAATGTTTAACAATCACTGCCATACAATTGAGATTTTATCCCCCCCCACCTACCCCCCATTACCCCCCTCCCTCCCCACAACTGCATACAATTCTGTATAGATTCTACATATACTTTCCTATTGAGTATATTTTCACTATAGTCATGCTATGTAGTCAGACTAGAATAAATGAAAGAAATCATATGACAAATCAAAACATGATACACAAACACATACACCTACACAAGCATGATCTTCTACATTTTGTGAATGGCTTCCATATTTCTTTCTCTGAGTGTGGAAGGCATTTTGCCTTGAGAACCACCATTGGGATTTTTTTTTTTTATAAGAAGTTCTTGCGTTATTACAAAATTCCAAGTCTACCAGAAAACTCTCGCACACTGTGGTCATTGCTGTGCCCCAAGTTCTCCTGGTTCTGCTCCTTTCACTCAGCATCAGGTCATATAAGTCCTTCCAGGCCTCTCTGAAGTCTTCTTGTTCATCATTTCTTATGGCACAATAGTACTCCATTACCTTCATATACCATAATTTATTCAGCCATTCCCCAATTGATGGACATCCCCTTGACTTCCAGTTTTTGGCAACTACACAGAGTGCTGCTATAAATATTTTTGTACATGTGGGACCCTTTCCCATTTTTATGATCTCTTGGGGATATGGTCCTAGTAGCGATATTACTGGGTCAAAGGGTATGCACATTTTTGTAGCCCTTTGGGCATAGTTCCAAATTGCTCTCCAGAATGGTTGGATGCACTCGCAGCTCCACCAACAATGAATTAGTGTTCCAATTCTCCCACATCCTCTCCAGCATTTATCATTTTCTTGTTCTGTCATGTTTGCCAATCTTATAGGTGTGATGTGGTACCTCAGAGTTGTTTTGATTTGCATCTCTCTAATCAATAGTGATTTAGAGCATTTTTTCATATGATTATAGATATCTTTAATTTCTTCCTCTGAAAATTGCCTGTTCATATCCTTTGACCATTTATCAATTGGGGAATTACTTGTATGATTATACATTTGAGTCAGTTCTCTATATATTCTAGAAATGAGGCCTTTATCCCCAGGTTTAGCTGTAAAAATTCTTTCCCAATTTACTACATCCCTCCGGATTTTGGTTGCATTGGGTTTGGTTGTGCAAAAACTTCTCAGTTTAATGTAATCAAAGTTATCCATTTTGCATTTCATAATGCTTTCTATCTCTCCTTTAGTAAAGAATTCTTCCCTTCTCCATAGATCTGATAAATACACTATTCCTTGCTTCTCCAGTTTATTCATGGTATCAATCTTTACACCTAAATCATGTACCCATTTGGACTTTATTCTTGTGTACGGTGTCAGGTATGGGTCTATGCCTAATTTCCGCCACACTGTTATCCAGTTTTCCCAGCAATTTTTGTCAAACAATGAGTTCTTATCCCAGAAGCTGGGGTCCTTGGGTTTATCAAACAGAAGGTTGCTATATTCCTTGCCTACTGCATCTTGAGTGCCAAGTCTATTCCACTTGTCTACCTCTCTGTTTCTTAGCCAATACCAAGTGGTTTTGATAATTGCTGCTTTATAGTACAGTTTGAGGTCTGGTAGCGCTAGGCCACCTTCCCAAGCATTTCTTTTCATTAGCCCCTTTGATATTCTGGACCTTTTGTTTTTCCAAATGAATTTTGATATTATTTTATCCAGCTCTAGAAAATAATTGTCTGATAGTTTAATTGGTATGGCACTAAATAAGTATATTAATTTGGGTAGAATTGTCATTTTTATTATATTAGCACGGCCTGCCCATGAGCAACTAATGTTTTTCCACTTACTTAAATCTGATTTTATTTGTGCAAAAAGTGTCTTGTAATTGTGTTCATATAATCCCTGGGTTTGTTTTGGCAGGTAGACTCCTAAGTATTTTATACTGTCTACCCTAGCTTTAAATGGGATTTCTCTTTCTATCTCTTGCTGTTGGACTTTGTTGCTAACATATAGGAACGCAGAAGATTTGTGTGGGTTTATTTTGTAACCTGCAACTTTGCCAAAGTTGTTTATTAATTCAAGTAATTTTTTACTTGAATCTCTGGGATTCTCTAGGTAAATCATCATATCATCTGCAAAGAGTGATAACTTATTTTCTTCTTTGGCTATTCTTATTCCTTGAATATCTTTATCTTGTCTAATTGCTACAGCTAACATTTCTAGTACCATATTGAATAATAGTGGTGATAATGGACAACCTTGTTTCACCCCTGATCTTATTGGGAATGCATCTAGCTTATCCCCATTGCATATAATGCTTGCTGAAGGTTTTAGATAGATACTGCTTATTATTTTATGGAAAGTTCCCTTTATTCCTACATTCTCCAGTGTTTTTAGTAGGAATGGGTGTTGTATTTTGTCAAAAGCTTTTTCTGCATCTATTGAGATAATCATGTGGTTTTTGTTAGCTTTTTTGTGGATGTGATCGATAATGCTAATAGTTTTCCTAATATTGAACCAGCCCTGTAGTCCTGGTATGAATCCTACCTGATCACAATGTATTAATCTCATGATAAGATGCTGTATTCGTTTTGCTAAAATCTTATTTAAAATTTTTGCATCTATATTCATTAGGGAAATTGGTCTATAATTTTCTTTCTCTGTTTTGTCTCTTCCTGGTTTGGGTATCAAAACCATATTTGTATCATAGAAAGAATTTGGGAGGACTCCTTCTTCCCCAATTTTCAAAAATAGTGTATGTAGTATTGGAATTAACTGTTCTTTAAATGTTTGATAGAATTCACTTGTGAATCCATCTGGCCCTGGAGATTTTTTCCTAGGGAGTTCATTGATGGCTTGTTCAATTTCTTTTTCTGAGATGGGGTTGTTTAAGTATTCAACTTCCTCTTCTGTTAATCTGGGCAATTTGTATTTTTTAAAATATTCATCCATCTCGTTTAGATTATCGAATTTGTGGGCATAAAGTTGGGCAAAGTAGTTTCTAATTATTGTTTTAATTTCCTCCTCATTGGAGGTGAGTTCACCCCTTTCATTTTTAATATTAGTAATTTGATTTTCTTCTTTTTTTAAATCATATTGACCAAAGGTTTATCAATTTTATTAGTTTTTTCATAAAACCAACTATTGGTTTTATTTATTAATTCAATAGTTTTCTTAATTTCAATTTTATTAATCTCTCCTTTGGTTTTCAGTATTTCTAATTTGGTATTTACTTGGGGATTTTCAATTTGTTCTTTTTCTAGCTTTTTCAACTGCAAGCCTAAGTCATTGATCTCCTCTTTCTCTATTTTATTTATGTAAGCATTCAAAGATATAAAACTTCCCCTAATAACTGCTTTTGCAGTATCCCATAAGATTTGGTATGTTGTCTCACTATTGTCATTCTCTTGAATGAAATTGTTGATTGTTTCTATGATTTCTTCTTTAACCCAACCCTTCTTTAGAATTAAATTATTTAGTTTCCAATTGATTTTTGGTTTCTCTTTCCATGGCCTTTTATTACATGTAATTTTTAATGCATTAGGATCTGAAAAGGATGCATTGATTATCTCTACCTTTCTGCACTGGATTGTGAGATTTTTATGTCCTAGTACATGGTCAATTTTTGTAAATGTTCCATGTACCGCTGAGAAAAAGGTATGTTCCTTTCTATTCCCATTTAATTTTCTCCAAAGATCTATCATATCTACCTTATCCAGAGTTTTATTTACCTCCTTAACCTCTTTCTTGTTTATTTTGAGGTTGGATTTATCGAGTTCAGAGAGGGGGAGGTTGAGGTCCCCCACTAGTATAGTTTTGCTATCAATTTCTTCCTTCAACTCCCCCAACCTCTTCTCTAAGAATCTGGATGCTATACCACTTGGAGCATACATGTTTAGTAAAGATATTGCTTCATTGTCTATGGTGCCTTTTAGCAGGATATAGTTTCCATCCTTATCCCTTTTGATTAGATCTATTTCTGCTTTCGCTTTGTCTGAGATTAGGATTGCTACTCCTGCCTTTCTTACATGAGCTGAAGCACAATATATTCTGCTCCATCCTTTGACCTTTATCCTATGTGTATCCCCCCGTTTCAAATGTGTTTCTTGTAAGCAGCATATTGTTGGATTATGGCTTTTAATCCATTCTGCTATCCGTCTCCGTTTTATGGGAGAGTTCATTCCATTCACATTCACAGTTATGATTACAATCTGTGTATTTCCCTCCAACCTCTTTCCCACCATTTGTGCTTTTAGCTCTCCCGTCTCCCTTCCCCTCCTCAATAGTATTTACTTTTCTCCCCCTCCTCCTGCAGCCTTCCCCTCCTTCTTTTAGCCCCCCTCCCTTTTAGTCCCCTTTACTCTTATTGCTTCTTTCCTCCCTTTTAGCCACCCTTCCCTTTCTTCCCCCTTCCCCTCCTACTACCTATAGAGCTAGTTAGGCTTATCTACTTAAGATTATTGTTCCCTCCTTTGAATGAATCAGATGAGAGTACCTCTCAAACAATGCTCATCTCCCTCCCCTCCTTCCCTCTACTATAGTTTTGTACTTCTTCCTGTGATATAATTTGCCATTTTCTGCTTCCCCCTTTCCACACCTCCTATTACATTCCCTTCTCATACTTAAATCATATTTTTGACATGACATCATTTACTTTATGCCCGTTCCCTCTACATATATCCCTTTTATCATAATAGCTGCACAGTTCTCAAGATTAACAGGTATCATCTTCCCTTATAGGGAGGTAAACAGTTTGCCCTAATTGAGTAGCAAGTTTTTGTTTTTTCCCCTCTGTTTACCTTTTTATGATCCTCTGGAGACCTGCATTTGAAGATCAAATTGTCTATTGAGTTCTGGTGTTTTGGTCAGGAAGCTCTGGAAATCCCTTATTTCGTTGAATGACTTTCTCCTTGCCTGAAATGTTATGCTGAACTTTGCTGGGTAGTTGATCCTTGGTTGAAGTCCCAACTCCTTTGCCTTACGGAATATTGGGTTCCAATTCTTTCGATCTTTTAATGTAGAAGCTGCAAGGTCCTGTGTGATCCTGACTGTGTGTCCTTGATATTTGAATTGTTTCTTTCTGGCTGCTTGTAGTATTTTCTCCTTCACTTGATAGCTCTGGAATTTGGCAATGATATTTCTTGGGGTTTTGAGTTTGGGATCCCTTTCGGGAGGGGAACGGTGGATTCTTTCGATGACTATTTTGCCCTCTGAGTCTAGTACTTTTGGGCAGTTTTCCTTGATGATTTCCTGGAAGATATTGTCCAGACTCTTTTCTTCATCATGGGTTTCTGGCAGGCCAATAATTTTTAAATTTTCTCTCCTGGTTCTATTTTTCAGGTCAGTTGTTTTTCCAATTAAATATTTTACATTTTCTTCTATCTTTTCATTCTTTAGATTTTGTTTGACTGATTCTTGTTGCCTCATTGAGTCATTAGTTTCTACTTGCCCAATTCTAATCTTCATCGTACTGTTTTCTTCAGTTAGCTTTTGCATCTCCTTTTCCATCTGACCAATTTTTCCCTTTAAGGAGCTATTTTCTCCATTTAATTTTTGTACTTCTTTTTCCATTCAACCAAGTTTCCCAGTTAGGTTTTGGGTTTCCTTTTCCATCTGATCAATTTTCCCAATTAGGTTTTGGGCTTCCTTTTCCGTTTGATTAACTCTTCCTTTTAGGGAATTATTCTCTCCAGTTAATTTTTGAACTTCCTTTTCCATTTGTTCAATTTTTCTTTTCAGAGTGATGTTCTCATCAGTGAATTCTTTTTTTATAATTTTAAGTTCATTGGCCAGTTTTTCTTTTATATCCTTCTTCAGATGTTCCAGGTAATCTAGTTGTGCTTGCGAGAAATTCATTGTCCCATCTGAGGTTTCAGATGGAAGTACAGTCTCAGCTCTGACCTCTTTGGTGTTTGTGTTTTGGTCCTTATCCCCATAGAAAGATTCTATGGTTTTTTCACTTTTCGTCTGCTTTTTCCGATTCATGATGTTGGCTGAGTGTTGTAGCTTTTGGTTCTTTCAGTCAGAAGATACAGATCTTTTAAGTTGAGTTGATGTGTGTCTAGGCTAAAAGCAGGCTTTTTTTTTGTTGTTGTTGTTTCCCAGATCAACCCTGGGGTTAGCTTGTTAGGTGTGTGGGAGGGGTGGTCTGGTCTCAGGAGATCTCCTCAGCTGACCTGAGTCAAAGGCAAGGTCAGGGGATGGTGATCCCAGCTTCCCTATTGTCTTTCCTTTTCCCCTGGAGGGGTGTGGCACGCCTAGAAGCTAATGCGTGTTCCCGCCCCTCCTGGGGCTCGTCTCCTGGCTCTGAGGCTTGCCTGGGTCTCAGTGCGAATTTTCTCTGCCCTGGGTCGTCTATCCTTCCAGATCGCCTCCGCCACAATAGGAAGAATCCCCCTTTGCTATTTTTCTAGCCTCTGGTGTTATGAGACTATTTGCCCCCTTCTGCTGTTCCCGCTGATCCAGGATTTATCTGGGGAAGAATTTTATGGTTCTTTCACGGTCATCAGGGGGGAGGAGAGAGCATTTACTGATCACTCTGCCGTCCTAGCTCCCGGAAGTTCCAATAGGTGACTTACCGAAGTTTAGTCTTCAGGCTGAAGGTTTCAAGGGCTGCTGCGCTGATATCTGGCGCTCAGCGGCTCTCACCGGCTCGGTTTGGCTTGTCTCCTGCTCCGCTGGTTTCGCCTGCCACTCTCGGGTTTCTCAGGTCCCTTCTGCCCTGCTGCACTGACCACGCTGTGCTGTGCACTGGGGGCTTACCCCCGCGGAACAGATCCTTCCCGTGGACCTTCCAGTCCAACCTGGGCTCCGAATCTGTCAAAGTCTGTCACCCACTGGATTCTACACCTCCAAAGTCTGGTCAGATTCTCCTTTCAGAGATATCCAGAGGAGTTTGTCCAGGAGCTTAGGTGAGTCGTTGCTTTCACTCCGCCATCTTGGCTCCGCCCCCCCACTTTTCTTAAATAAGAGGAAAGAGTTGGTCATATATAACCTCTGAGATCCATTCTAATGCTGAATTTCTATAATCATGATGACTAGTATGATTTAAACTCATTCCCTTCCAGGAACCTGAATTTAAAAAAAAAAATCAATTCCAAAATGGTCCTGACCTTGAATGATCCCCAAATGTCTAGATGGAAACCCTAATGTTCTCTCAGTCCCATGAGGGGTTTTGGACTTTTTCTAAAACAGATGGTGAAGACTGGCTGGGAAATAACCAAGTCTGCAAGTAGTATAACCAAAATAACCCCTCCCCTCTTTTTTAATAAAATAGAAAATAAAACTCAATTCAACTCAATTCAATTCAATTCAACAAGTTTTCATTAAGTGCTTGGGCACAAAAATCAAACAAGCCCATCCTCTTCACCTCAGCCTTCTGGCTTCCCTAGCATCTTCAAGCCTCACTGAAAAATGATACCATCTGCAAGGAGCCTTTCTTCATTCTCCTTAATGATCAGGCCTTCCTTCCCTCTGAGGTTGTCTCCAATTTATCCTGCATATGTCTTGTTTTTCCATAGGTATCTGCATGTTCCTTCCTCCATGATAATGATGAACTCCTTGAGTGCAGGGGCTGTTTTTACCTTTCTTTGACTCCCCAGTGCTTCGCACTGTGCTGGCGCATAGTAGATGCTTGTTTGCATTTTCATGTGCAATCATTTCATTTATTATACTACATTATGGAAATGCTTGTTTTGTTCCAGGAACTAAAAATAAAATATTTTTTAAAAAATGCTTCTTGACTTGAAAACTCAGTGACCCTTAGGTCCCAATCTCTCCAGACTGCACTCTGAACTTTCTCCACCTGACTCTAGAAACCTCTTCATCCTGGAAATGCACTCTAGAATTCACTCCTTGGAAGTACCTTTTACCCTTGTGGCCTATCCCTGTGATGGACTAGTTCCTCCCAGAAGCTCCATTTAAAAAAGACTCCCAGGCCATCCATGTCATTCCTCTCTAAGCTATATCCTGGATTTTCTATGGTTTTCTCACATACCCCCAAGTCAGGTACCCTCCCCACAGTCTTCAGCTTCTCATTAGAATGTAAGCTCCTGACTTGGGTGTGAGTGTGGGTGTGGGTGGAGAAACTGCCTCTCCTTCTCCTTTGTTGTTGTTCTGGTTCGCAAGTCTCCTCAGACTCTTTCTGACCCCATTTGGGGTTTTCTTGGTAAAGATACTGGGGTGGCTTCCCATTTCCTTCTCCAATGGATTAGGCAGAGGTTAAGTGACTTGCCCAGGATTACACAGCTAATGAGTGTATGAGGTTGGATTTGAATTCAAGTCTTCATGACTCCAGGCCCAGCGCTCTATTCACCAAACCCCCTAGCTGCCTCCTTTCTCCTTATATGTCTATTCTTTGTGCTTAAAGGCATAGTGCCTGAAAGGTAGTAAGCACTTAATAAATGCTTGTTGACTGACTGACTGAATCCCCATCTACTTTGATATATTGCATAGATAATGGCATATCTCTGATACCACACAAAGATTCAATCGTTTGGTTGTGTCTAACTCTTTGTGACCCCGTTTGGGATTTTCTTGGCAAAGACACAGCAGTAGTTGGTCATTTTCTCATTTTACCTATGAGGAAACTGAAGCAAACAGGTTAAGTGACTTGCTCAGGGTCACACAACTAATAAGTGTCTGAGGCCAAATTTGAACTCACGATGAGTTTTCCTGACTGTAGGCCTGACATTCTACCTACCAGGCCACCTAGCTACCCCATACAAAAAAAGCACTGGCTTAAAAGTGAATAGTTGATCCTTTCTAATAACTGATCTCTGTGCTACAGGGCCAGCTAAATGCCATTTTTGCAACCCTTGCTATACATAGATATGGTGGGAAGGAGAGCCCCTATTTGCCCAATTCACTTTAATCTGTTTTAAAGGAGTGATGAAGAATCTGTAACTGACAAAGAGGCAAGGCATAGTGCAAATCTATAAAATGCATCACCCCCCCCCCCCGTCACCCCCCCAGAAGTGATACATTTCCCAGTTGTAAGGCTTACAAAACAGATACTTCCAAACAGCTGCATTAGCCATGGAGACACCAGTAGAGGAAAAAAAGAAAAGGAAAGAAAGCTAAAACTGATTAGTGATTAGTCACCCATGTAACACTTCTTTGAGCCAAGTTTTTTTTTTTTAAAGTGAACTTCATAGTAAGGGTAAAAAATGTGGTTTAAATAGGATTTTTCACCTAATACTCATCAAAAATGAGAGGGAGTATGGTATAATGGCAGTTGGACTAAGGGGAGACTTGGGTTTAAACCTTGCTATGCAATTAGTGTCTTCCTGTGTAAAAAAGATGAAAATAATATCTGTAGTACCTATTTCCCAGAGTAGTGGGTATGGATCAAATGAGTCGATGTATTTGAAAACTGGCAACTTTAAAGTACCATCTATGGTTTTCTTATTAGTGACAACTTATCATGTATATAACACTATTGCTCTGTGTTAGCCTGGGGGCAGCCAGCATCAAGCAAGTTTATTTTCCTTTATTATTTCATTCCTTGTGGACCAGCCAAATTCTTTCTTGGAGGCTGAGTTTTTGCATGTCTAACCTTGAGGAATTGCTGCTGAGCTTATCTGTTCGAAGCTCTCATGCTCACCCATTCTTCCATATTCAGGCCTCCTTTATGAACCAGGATCAATACTAGAAAGCTTGACTTCAAAGAAGAAGAGTTAGGGTCTTTTTCCTCACACTCTTTGCCTCATCAAACCTTCACTCTGGTGCTCTGGCAACACATTTACTATAGCTTAGGTTTTTAGGCTACATATAGACCTTTCCCCAAAAGAAAGAATAAAACCTGTGCAAATGGATCAGGTATGGGCAGATAATTCATTCCTACACACAAAAGAAATGCTCAACAACAAACACAAGCAACTCAATCAGGGCACATGAACAAAATTACTTAAAGTATGATTCAGTGCCTTAATTTATAGTTATTTTTATAATCTGCTGGAAGATTAAAAGTTAAACCTTACCAGGACATGCAATTGTTTGAATACCTGCTAATTAGACATTCTACATTTTACTTTAGAGCTGTACTGTCTGAGCAATTCTTCCTACATGTGTTGCCTGATTCTGGTGAAAACCCTCCCCTCTCTCATTCTTGTTCTTTGAGTTGCCTTCATGTTCCTACCTTAACTCATGCTGGTAGTTCTGAGGTTCCCAGAGGAGGGGGAATACTCTATGAGGCTACAACTCACAGCTCTCTCTCTCCCTCTCCCTCTCCTTCCCTCCCTCCCTCCCTCCTTGTCTCTCTCTCTCTCTCTCTCTCTCTCTCTCTCTCTCTCTCTCTCTCTCTCTCTCTCTCTCTGTCTTAGCATCCCTGGCATGTGTGTGCTTATATTGGTAGAGTACATGTCTAGTACTTGTCACTCTGGACTGGATGTGATCCCCCTCCTATGTATTCCTAATTTACACAAAATCAGTTATCATGATACCATTATTTCTTAAGTATATACATTTAACAAATGGTGATAAAGGCAGTACTAATCATAACACTTACTCAATAGATAGCAGAACAATAATAATCATAGTATAATGGTCTATCCATAAACCACCAATTCTCAGAGTACCCATGGGAGGAGAATAGACACCCTCTCATAGAACCTAGCAGGGAGGCCCATGAGTGGGGAGACCCACGTACCTGAGACAATTCACAGCTTTTGACTGCAAGTTTTAATGTCCTTGTTTCCTTTTAGGAACAATCTATACCACATGAAGGATCCATGGTCCTTGCCACTCTCCTGCTGGACAAAGCAATTCTTGTCTTCTCAAGCCAGTGAGCCTCAGTGATAAGTTCTTTTTATTCACAGCTGCACTTAATAGGGTTCTAAGAAAAAAGTGTTTATGATTTTTCTGAAACAGTTTTCCTCTAGTTGGAAATTTGCTAAGCTCTTTCTTTTTTTTACTCATAGCTACTCTTAATAGGGTACTGAGAAAAAAAAGTGTTTATGATTTTTTCAGTGATAAGCAGTTCCCTAGAGCTGGAGAATCGCCAAGCTTCTTGCTTCCACAAGTAGCGGAAAATTCTGTTTTGACCAGGAAGCTTCATGCCTTTTCTCACAACAAAGTACAACCCAGAGTAAAACAGAGGCAAAACTTATCTTTCTCCCATTTTTCCCTTTTAGTTTTTGGAGGGTAAAAGAGGGCAACACAGGTACCCCTAAGAAGTTTTCCCTCTTTAAGTCTGTAGGTGGCAATAGAGAGCAATAATCCTTGATATTTTGGAGTAGCCAGCTCTAACTCCCTTCCAGTGAGATTTTAGTAGCTTCTATAGCTTTTCTCTAGTCAATCATCAAAGTGATATTTCTCTTTCAATAAGCTATATTCCCAACAAAATAGTTGAAGAATCCAGTGTCTCAGTTGCAGGCCCTCTATATGTCTTCTGTCCCTGATTTCTTGTGATTCCTCCTGTGCTCAGCTTATCTTCCACTTCTCTCTATGTCTGCCTGCAAATTCTTCTCAAAACTCCTCTTCCACCTTCTTATATCTCTCAATTTAGAGCCTCCAGATGAGGGAAAACTCAAGAAATCCATCCTTTGGTCAGGTATAAGCCCCAAAGTCCTTATATAATCACTCCATAATCCCCAAAGAATAGATTTATTATTTTTTCAGTTACAAACTTCAAAACTCTAAAAATAATCTCACCATCATCACCTCAGTTATTGCTGATTTCAAAGCTTTCTTCTCAATGCATTCATTCAAAGGGGCAGTTCTCCATCTGTCCCTCAACATTTTATCTGAGAAACTATTACTTCAAAAGTTAGTTTTTTCGATGTTATGCAAATGTTCTTTTTCTGATTCCTTCAGCAACCAAACTATTCATCTGTAAAATGGACAATACTTTACATATGTCTGAGGGTAAAATATCCAGGCCCAGGCTTGGGCCAATCTTCTTGGTGGCTGTCCTAAGAGCTCTGGGGTATTTTCTAGAGACTCTAACTTCCACAATTCAGCTCTGACTCAATGGGACTCAGGAATTTGGATCTTTTGAACTCAAAAAATTACCTCTAAGACTGGACATGATCATCTTGGATAGATCCATACTTGCCTAAAAATAGGAAAGAACACACAGAGAAAAGAAAGCCCAAACCAAGGTTCAGGCTTGCTTACACAAGGTATGTGCTTTAGATGCCCTGTGATTATAGCAACAAGGAGGCTGACATGGAGGTTTTAAAAAGGAGAGAAGCCTCTCCCCACCCCACCTCTATTGCAGGAAGCAATTCAGAACTATCCTGACAAAGTTTGTATCTGGAAAGGAAGGAAAAGGCTAAGAGGCTGGTCATTCTATTTATACATTCATTAACTCTTCCAGATTTGTAGCCAATCGACAAACTCTTGATCATTTCAAAGTGCAAAGACATTAGCTTTGAGTCACATATTACCAGAAGCAGGCCACAAAACTCCCACATGGTCAACTGGATCCAGAAATGGAAACTCTGAGAATGCTCCATGAGATGACCTCTATAGGCCAAGTCTGTTTATAAAGCTAGAGTTTTTCCCAGAGTAGGGTCAAAATGTCTTACTTGGTAACCTTTAAAAGCTATTTGTCAGTGATCTTCAATGATGGAGAGGGAAGAAGGTAAATATCTTTGCTTTCACTTTTCTTTCTTTGTTTTTCTCCATTCTCCCCATTGTTACTGATAGGTTTAGAGTCAAAAGGTGTGGATGGTGGAAAGGAAGCATGAAGACAGAAGAGAAAGCAATGTTCATAGTAAAAATACATATCAAGAGTTGCCCTAGGCCAACTTCAACTAATATTTCCCAATATCCCATGCGGCAATAAAGCTATATTGTGCCTATAAATGCTTAAATGCTATTTTGACTCTAGATAATAGGTTCTTAACATGGGATCCATGGATGTCCATGAACTTCAATGAAAAAAAATTACCTTTTTATTTTCATTAACTTGTAACTAAAATTCAGCATTTCTTTCTACTGGGATGTAGGCAACAGATCACAGTATAATAGCAGTACCCATGACTTTGGCACCAATAGAAATCACAGATATTTTCATATCACATTACACTTTCAGATTTCTTGAAATAGTGTTCACTATTTTGATATTGCTATACTTATTAAACTCGTCACTAGATTTATTACTATATCACATTTTAAAAAATTATAATTGTGTCCTAATGTAATTGATTTCTTTTGCAAATTAATGTCTTTTATTTTATTCTTTTCAAAGAATTATTTTAAGCAAAGGTTCCCAGACAGTACTAGACTACGAAGGGGTCCATGACACACAGAAGGTTAAGTACCTCTTGTCCAGACTGTAGACTTAGAGCAGTTTCTACTCAAAGTTGGCTAAATCCAAATGAATTCATTGATAATCTCTTGAGCAAGAGCTTTGAAGATTGTTTTATGAGATCCTTCTTTTACCATTCCAAGGTGGGTAGGTAAGGGCTAAAAAGAACTCTTCTATCTTATGGAAGCATTAAATTATTTGATTCTGGTACTAGAAGTACTGGGAGGACTGGGGTTGAAAGCCAGGGCTCTTACTTACCCATCCCTTGTCTCTCCCTCCCACACACTCATGCCAGGTTGAAGTTCACTGTAAAAGTTGCCAACCCAGCTATAGGATTTCCATCATTAGAGAAACCCATATCTGCCAAAATAAGCAAAGGGAATTAGTTGGGGGAGGAATTGGAACCTTCTTTATTGCAAGCTGCAATTAGGTTTGAAAGACCAGCATTCTGCTGCTGGAGTGTCCTGCTAACGGTTTTTTTTTTCCCTTCTGAGTTTGAGTTCCTGGAGGCAACAGAGGCTTTCTTTTCTCTCTAAAGTAAAAAAAAAGAAAGGAAACTTTTTAGTCCAAATAAGGAGAATTTTCAGGCTGGAGAATTTTTTACCTGAGCACCCTACTCATGTCCCAGAATTTCTTCTTAAGATCTAATTTTAATCCAAGTTGAATAAACTTGGTCAGTTATTTTCTTTCCAGGGTAAATCTAGATGCTTTTTATGTTCAGACCACATCTGGACTATTAACTCTGGGAACTACATTTTAGGAAGAACATTGAAAAGCTGGAGAGTATACAAACAAGGACAGGAAGGATGATGAAGGACCTCTGTTCATGCCATATGGGGACTGAAAGAACCAAGAATGTCTACCCTAGAGGAGAGAAACAAAGAGAGATAAGGACAGACAGAGACAGGGAAAGACAGAGATAAGATGAGAGAAGAGACAAAGAGGGAAAGAGAGAGAGAGAGAGAGAGAGAGAGAGAGAGAGAGAGAGAGAGAGAGAGAGAGAGAGAGAGAGAGAGAGAATTAAGTGCTTACTATATGCCAAACACTGTGCTAAGTGCTGAGGTTATTTAAAATAAAAACACAAGACTATCAGATAGTCCTTGTTCTTTAGAAGCTTATATTCTAACAGGGGAAGATAAAACATAAAGGAAAGCCAACAAAGTGACAAAGTGGAAGGGTTAGGAGTTGGGGAGAAAAAAAGTATACCTGATAGGCAAGTAAGCCAGTATGGAGGTGGAGCAGACAGGACAGAGAGCTAGAAATTAACAGCATGGCTAGAGCTTTTCCTCCTATGGTGGTTGCAGGCAGAGACTCACCCATCAGTGAATAGATTCCAGGTTAGAGTCCTTCTCTGTGAGGAAAGACAACAGATCTCCAGGTGGTGCCTTCCAGAGAGGAAGCTGAAGTGAAGACAGGCAAGGTAAATGCTAGACATCTTCCAGCATTTAAATGGGTGGCCCAGATGTAAGAATCATGCACAGAGGAGCAATCACGCATGAAAGTTGGAAAAAAGCAAATTTAGACTTTTGTAAGGAAAGAAAAAGCAACTTTGCTGAGAATTAGAACTACTACGAAGTGAAGTGGGCTATTTTGGGAAATAGTGAGTTTTCTCTCCTTGGAGAAGATCTTCACAGAAAGGATGAGTACTACTTGTGAAGTACATTGTCAAGGAAAATTTTTTAAGGTACAGATCAGACTAGCCAGCTTCTTTAGTCCTTTCCAACCCTGAGATCCTAATATGCTCCATTTTAATTCATCCTAGTGTTCTGAGATCCTCTGTACCAAAAGCCAATAAGCCTGTCTGTCACATCAAGAATAACAAATTCATAAATTTTAGAGCAGGAAGAGACCTTAGAAATAATTTGATCCAGCACCATTATTGATGGGAAAACTGAGGCCACATGTAAGCATAAAGCGTAAGAGAATTGCTAAAAGTTACAGAGCTAGTCAGTAGCAGAGGCAGAGCTAAAATTATTTTTTAACATTTCTCAAAAAAAATTTGAGTTCTAAATTCTCTACTTCCCTCCATCCCCTCTGTTACCCATGGAATAGGTTGGCAACATGCTATCAGTCATGCAAAACATATTTCCATATTAACCATGTTTCCAAAAATGCAAGAAAAATTAAATGAAAAATTATACTTCAATTTGTACTTAGAGTTCATTAGTTATCTCCCTGGAGATGGAGCATTTTTCTTCTTGAGTTCTTTATAGTTTTGATACAGGTAATTTGGTTTGGTTCTTTTCTTTAAAAATCAAATTAACCAATAGTTTGTCTATTTTTAAAAAATAAAACTAGCTCCTAGTTTCATTTATTAGTTCAGTAGTTTGGTTTCTTTATTTTCAATTTTATTAATCTTTACTTTTATTTTCAGAATTTTTATTTTAGTTTTCAATTGGGGACTTCATTGATGTGCTCTTTTTTCTTTTTCTTTTTTTTTTTGATGATCTAAGTGTTTAGAGACATAAATTTTCCCCTAAATCCTGCTTTGAGAATATCCCAAAAATTTTAGTATGGTGTTTCATTGTTGTCTTTATTTTTAATGAAATTATTAATTGTTTCTATGATTTGTTCTTTGACCTACTTCTTTAGGATTCAGTTATTTAGTTTCCAATTAATGTTTCTTCTTCCACAGCCTTTAATTATATATATATTACATATTATAATACACATATATGTATACATATATATTTACCTTTTGGTCTGAATAGGGTACATTTAATATTTCTGCTTTTCTGTATTTGGTTATGAAGTTTTTATGCCCTAATACATGGTCAATTTTCATGAAGATACCGTGTACAGCTGAGGAAAATGTGTGCTCCTTTCTATTCCTATTCAATTTTCTCTAGATGTGCATTATGTCTAACTTTTCTAAGAACCTATTAGTTTCCTTAACTTCTTCCTTATTTATTTTATAGTTAAATTTAGAGGGAAAAGTTGAGGTCCCCCACTGGTATAGTTTTACTGTTTCCTTCTATAACTTATTTAACTTTTCCTTTAAGAATCTGGATCCTATGCCATTTGGCGCATATATGTTTAGAATTGATATTACTTCATTGCTATGGTACATTTTAGCAAAATGTAGTTACCCTGATTATCTCTGGTTATTCCCTAAATAAGTCTATTTTTGCTTTTGCTTTGTCTGAGATCATGATGTTGCACTTGCCTTTTTTTTTTTTTTTTACCTCAACTGAAGCATAATAATAATAAAATAAAGTATTTTAACTCTGTGTGTGTCTTTCTGTCTCTGGTAAATAGCATATTGTGCGATATTGATTTCTAATCCATTCTGTTTCTTCCATTTTATGGGTGAATTTATTCTATGTACATTCATAGTTATTCTTATTAACTGTATATTTCCCTCCATTATATTCTCTTCTATTTATGATTCTTAGTTTTTTAACCCTGTACCTCTTCAAAAGTTTGCTTTGCTTCTGACCACTGCCTCCTTTAATTCATTCGCCTTTTTATCACCTCCTTCTCCTTCCCCCCTTAATTCCTTATTGGGTAAGATAGAATTTTATGCAAAAGTGTGTGTGTGTGTATGTGTGTGTGTGTGTGTGTGTCCTTTCCTCTTTGAACCAATTCTGATTATAGTGAGATTGGAGTGTTGCCTTCACCCCAGCCCCTGACAATTTTCCCCTCCAGTATAAAAGTTCTTTTAGTGCCCTTTTATATGACATAACTTTCCTGATTCTTCTTCTCCCTTCCCCTTTATTTCAGTGCTTCCCTTTTTTCTCACCCTTTGATTATTTTTTGAGATCATACCAACATAATCAACTCACACTCCAGCTCCATAGTTATGTACAATTCTACATGATGAGAAAGTTCTTAGGAGTTACATGTATTATCTTCCCATACAGGAATGCAAACAGATTAACATTATTAAATCCCTTATGATTTTTCTTTCATGTTTGCCTTTCTGTGCTTCTCTTGACTTTTATGTTTGAATGCAAAATTTTCTATTCAGCTCTGGTTTTCTCATCAAGAATGCTTGAAAATTTTTGTGTCTTATCTTAGCAGTAATAAGGAGCCAAGGGAGCTGTTAAATCAGGGGAATGATATGGTCAGACCTATGCCTTAGGAATATCAAATTGACAGTTGCAAGGAAAATGGATTGAAGTGGGGAGACAGGAGATGGGGTGATCAATTAGAATTTTATTCCAACAACGCCACCCCCCAATAAACTGAACAAATTGAGTACAAATTGGAAATGTCTTTACCCATGTTTGAAAGAAGTGGCTAACTTAGTTCTATTTTAGTTATGTTTGGCAGATATATGCCCTACTTTCTCTCATGATGTCTGAAATTCCACCATTAGTGATTCATTGCTTTTCACTTGAAGGCTTTTTAGTCTTCCAAAATCTCTTATCCAAATGAAAATATTCCCAGGAAAGTTAGCACCTTAAGGAGTTACCTGGGATGAGTTGACCAGTAGAGGAGCAAGAGCTAAAAGTCTGAAAGGAGGTGACTTCAAGAGAACACTGAAGACAAACCTGGTTTACTTTGAAATATTTCTTAAGGCCAGCTCAGTTACAGAGAATAATGGAAAACTCCATCTTAGATTCTTTTTTTTCTTTCTCTCTCCCTTTTTTCTTTCTTCCTTCCTTCTTTCCTTCCTTCCTTCCTTCCTTCCTTCCTTCCTTCCTTCCTTCCTTCACTCCTTCCTTCCTTCCTTTCTTTCTTTCTGTCTTTCTTTCTGCAATTGGGGTTAAGTGACTTACCCAGGGTCACACAGCCAGTAAGTGTCAACTGTCTGAGGCCTGACTTGAACTCAGGTCTTCTTGACTCCAGGGCCAGTTCTCTATCCAATTCTTTTTTTCTTTATCTATGTTTATATAGTTTAGTCTAGTCAAGGATTAGGTTTAATTTGATACAGGAATAATTGCTAGAAAAAACCTGCAAGTGTTAGATTCAAATGCATGGAGAGATGTGAAGGTACTGCCCATCTTTTCTTTCTGGACTACATTGTGATCTGTTCTTGGAACAGACTGTCTTTTGGGGCAGATCGTGAATGGATGAGAGCTACATGATGAAAGGAGATTACACCATGCTTTTCTTTCTCTTCTCTCTTGGAGAATTTGTGCCAGAGGAAGTTGGCTTGTATTTAGGAAGAATCCTGGGGGATCTGAAATCCTGCACATTTTTTGTGTCTCGATCCAAGATTTGTTTGGGTGGTCATGGGGAGGAGACTAGGGAAGTATTCAGTTGGCTGGAAAAAGGGCAGAAGCACCAAATATATGGGGAGTTTGCTTTTTTATTGTGAAGACCATAGCTGAAGAAAGATTTGTGTACTGGGATAGGATAAAATGCATTAAAGTCCAGGGACCCTCTATGGAAATAACACTGTCTTCTAGTTTTTTGATTGTTCTCCTAATACTTTATGCTCCCTTTTACAATCTAGAACTGACTTGGTTGCATACATAATTATTTATTAGTTATTATTTACACAATGCTTTATGGTCACTAAGAAACATGTATATGTGTGCATGTATATACATAAATAAGCATGTATGTCTGTATATATACCTATGTGTGTATATGGATATATTTGAATATATGTATGTACATATGCATATAGGTATGTGAATATACATGTGTATATGGGAGATTGTAATGTTCATTAAGTTAATGAGAGTTAAAGATCTTCCCCACTCATTAATGGGCCTGCCCATTCAGGGAAGTTTGATTAGGGGAGATTTGTTTTGAAGGAAGGTTCACACCTTTTGTTAATTTCTAATGAGGCACTGGTTCTCAAGGGTTATGATACCCTCTGGCTTTGAAAAGTTTATATATACTCTGAGGTGAGGTTTTGTTTTGGGACTTACTCATGGGAAGTGTTTATTTGGCCAGATGAGACTCTGGGTAGCCACTAAGGAACCCCCTGGCTTTGAAAATTCAGATGTTGGTGCTTCTCTGTCTAGTAATTATGTATATATATATATATATATATATATATATATAAAATACACACACACACACATATATATATACACACATATATGTGTATATACACATATATGTGTGTATATATATATGTGATCTGACAGTTGGATCTGCGTATCGATCTGCTATGTATGTGTTGCTTACGGTCAGACAGTTGGAAACCCTTTCTGTTGGTTTTTATTTCTCTGTATTTTCTCTGAAGTTCAGGGTGCTGACTTTGTCCCCTGAACTAAGTGAATGATATATATGTTTGATTAAAGTAGATTATTGACCCCTCAAAAGTTGCTTTCCTTTTAGAAAAGCAGATCTAAGAACCTGTACATTAGGCTGTCCTGTGTGCCAGGGTCCTTGCTGTTACAGATATGCGTACACGTACATACACATATAGGTGTACATCTCCATACAACTAGTAAGGCATAGAGTTAGTTTGAACAAGACCACCAACAAATGCACACACACACATATACACATTCTTATTTGATTCTTTCACCTTCCCAGCACATTAGTAGTATGTGCTCTCCATTTTTTTTCTTTAGTCATTCATTCATGTCCAGCTCTTCATGACCTCATGGACCATAGCACACCTTCTGTCCTCTGCTATCTCTCTAAGTCTATCCAAGCTCATGACGCTATCTATCCATCTCATCTTCTACCATCACCATTTCTTTTTGCCTTCAGTCTTTTCCAGCATCAGGGTCTTTTCCAACGACTCTTTTCTTCTCATTATGTGGCCCAAATATTTATACTTCAGCTTCAGTATTTAACCTTCCAATGAATAGTCTGAATTAATTTCTTTAAGTATTGACTGAATTGATCTCTTTTTTATCTAAAGGACTCACAAATTTCTCTCCCAGTCCCACAATTCAAAAGCATCCTTCCTATGGTGCTCAGCTTTCCTTATCATTCAGTTTTCACAGCCATACATGGCTGTTAGAAAAAAACCAAAACTATAGCTTTGATCATATGTCAGCAAGGTGATGTCTCTGCTTTTTATTATAATTTCCTGGCTGCAGCTGCTACCTGCAGGGATCTATGAGCCCAGGAATATATAATCTGACACTGCTTCCATTTCTTCTTCCTCCGTTGCCAGGAAGCAATGGAACCAGTTGCCATAATCTTGATGTTCAACTTCAAGTCAGCTTCTGCACTACCCTGTTTCATCCTTGTCAAGAGGCTTTTAATTCCTCTTCACTTTCTGCCATCAGAGTAAGATAGTCTGTATGCCTGAAATTGTTCATAGTTCTCCCAGCAACCTTAATCCCAGCTTTTGATTCATACAGCCAGTCATTTCACATGATGCACATACACACATATGTATATGTGTGTGAATGTATGTATATACACATATATGCATATATATCTGCATATAAGTTAAATGAATAGGATGAAATTTTGCAGCCCTGTTGTACTCCTCTTCCGATCTTAAACTAACCATTGTTCCACATTCAGTTCTAATTTCTTCTTGGCCTTTCCTCAGGAGATAAGTAAGATGATCTAGTATTTCTGTCTCTTTGAGAACTTGCCACATTTGTTGTAATTTACACAATCAAAGGCTTTAGTGTAGTCAGTGAAGCAGAAGTAGATGGTTTTTTGGGAACTCCCTTGCTTTCTCCATAATCTAGCAAATAGTTCCTCTGCCTCTTCAAAAATCAGCCTGCTCTTCTCATAATTCTCAATTCATGTATTGCTGAAGCCTAGTTTGCAGAACCTTAAGTGTAACCTTCTTGGCATGTGAAATAAATGCAGTTGTTCAGGAATTTGAACATTCTTTGTCATTGCCCTTCTTTAGAACTGGGACATGAACTGATCTTTTTAAATCTTGTGGCAACTGTTGAGTTTTCCAAATTTGATGACATATTGAGTTCAGTACTTTAACAGCATCTTCTTTTAGGATTTTAAATAGCTCAGGTGGAATTCTGTCACTTCCACTAGCCTCATTGTTAGCAACGCTCCTTAAGGTTAATTTGACTTCATTCTCCAGGATGTCTGATCCTAGATCAGTAACCACATTATTGGTGAAGTTAAGATCTTTCCTGTATAGTCTTTTGGTGTATTTTTCCACCTCTTTGCTTCTGCTTCTGTTAAATCCCTATCATTTTTGTCTTTTATAATGCCAATTTTTGCATAATACATTCCCTTGATGTTTATAATTTTCTTGAACAAATCTGTCTTCCTCATTCTATTGCTTTTTTCTATTTTGTTGCATTGCTCATTGAAAAAAATGTTCTTATCTCTGGAATTCTGCATTCAGTTAGGTGTATCTTTCCCTTTCCTTCTTTCCTCAACCACTTGTAAAGCCTTGTCACACAACCATTTTTCTTTCTTGCTCTTCTTTTTCCTTGCATTATTTTTGCTGATGCCTCTTGAATAATATTGCAAATTGTTGTACATAGTTCTACCAGATCTAATCCCTTAAATCTATTCATATTCTCTCCACTTAGCTATTTCCCACATGTGGCACTCTGTCTTCTGTTCCTGTGTCTTCATACAACCATACTTCTATTTCTTAGAATCCTTAGCTCTTTTCAAGGCTCAGTTTATGTGCTGCCTCCTATATCAACTTTTTTCTCATCCTCCTTTTTGTTAGGGTTCTATGCCTCTTTTAATATTCATGTATTGACTTATTTATTTACATACTGAGTTCTTTTCAATAGAAAGTAAGTTCCTTGAGGCCAATAACTATTTTTTCTTTAGTTATTGTATCTACAATATATTATATTATATAGTGCCTGGGAAGTAGTGCATAATTAACAAGTATTTGTTGAATTAGACTGAATTGTAATTTACAGATAAGAACATAGGCCTAGGGAAGAAAGAGTTTGTCTGTACAGCTAGTAAGGGATCAAGCCAAGGGTTGAATAAGAATCATAGAGTTGAAAAAATCTCAGCATTAAAAGGAGAAGTAGTTTTATCAATTCCAAGCCCATTGCTGAACAAGGATCTGCTCTACCCCATGTCTGACAAAGGGGAGAGTACAAGCTTTGCAGGAAGACTCCAAGTAAGGGAAGACTTCTCAAGGAAACTCATTCCATTTTTAGATAGGTCAAATTGTTAAGAATATATTTATATATTCATATATATGTATATACACATGTATGTGTATGCATATATGCATATATGTATATGAATATACATGCATAAGAATCTGCATTCTTCTGTATGCATATTTATATATTCCTTACATATGTGTATGTATATTCACACGTGTATATGTGAATACACATACATATATGTATATATGTGCATGCATGTGTATATATGTATGTGTGTATATATCATTCATCTTAAATTTATCTATTTGTCACTTCGACTTATTACTTTTATTTCTTCCTTCTGATGTCTAACAGAATAATTCTATTCCTTCTTCTATGCTACAGATCTTCAAATCCTTTAAGACCATTGCCATGTCCACCATTGAGTCTTCCTTCTCTGTTTCCTTCAGTCATTCTGTACACATGAACTCAACACCATTCATCATCTTGATTACAGCCCTCAGAGTGCTTCATAAAGTATCAGCATACTTCCTAAAATTTGGCCCCTATAACTGAAGACTGCACTTCCAATGTGATCTAACCAGTTGTGTACCTTCTTCATTTTTGGTATTGTGATTTTCTTCATGCAACTTAAAATCCTATTAACACTTTGTACAGCCTCATTGCACTATTTGCACATATTGATCTTATTATACCCCACCTTGACCTTCTGCAAATAAACTGTTATCTGCCCACAATTTCCTCATCTTGTCTGAAGCTCATTTTAAAAATGAAGTACAATAGCAGATTCACATTTATTCCCATTAAGTTTAATCTCTTTAGTCTATCAAGATTTTAGGGGGTCGCAATTGGTATGCAGTATGTTAGCTATTCTTTCTCGCTTTGGGTAATCTAAATTTGATAATCATGTTAGTTTCATCCAAGTTACTGATGAAAGTGTTAAGTAACATAGGGCCAGAGGAAGAAGCTTAGCACAATCTTCAAAATTCACACAAAACCACTGCTAACTAATCTTTGGGTCCAGCCCAGTGGTGTGATGATAAATGTTTGACTACTAATTCTCTGGAAAAAACAAACAAACTTTGTTCACAGCACACTTTCATCTGTTTTATTAGCATTTTGTCTATCACTTTCTTAGATCCAGACAATCAATAAAAACAATCAAACTTCTAAGATAGAAATGCTCACACTGAAAATATCACAATTTTTTCGCAGCTGCTGGTTTAACCTGGCTGCTCCAGCATACCCTTCATCCAGTCAGTTGTATAGTTCTAGATATGCTGTTAGGTAGATAGTCTGGCAGCTAATATAAATCCACATTTTCCATAAAAATAACAAGAAAAACTCTGTCAAATGTTTTGTTAAAATTAAAAAAAAAAATCCCAACATATCCAGTATTACCCTGTGCTAACCTGTTGATCTTATCAGAAAAGGAAATACTTTTAAGATTTGTTCTTCACAAAGCCATGTGGACTCTGCAATCACTTACTCTTCTTTTAGTCACCAAGCATTCATTTGCTAATCCATTTTAGAATTTTGCCAGAGATTAATTGAAATCAGACTTCCAAGCCTGTAATTTAAAGACTTCGCTTATCTTTTTTAAATTAATGTAAGATTTGCCCTTTTTGTCCTATTGCATCCATCTTTTTCTCTATAATCCTTCCACACAGATGTTTTGACTACAAATACAATACTTTAACATGCTTCTACGTGAGGAAATATCAGTATAATTTTTATCATTTAAATCCAAATATTTAGGAAGGATTTGAGTATCCTCTTTTATTTTTTTCACTTTCTGAATCTATGTTGAGGCAGCAATAGACATTTTCAAGATTACCCTAGCAAGGATATTATTATACTTTTTCTTACTTGGATCTAATCAACATGTCCTATAAATTAAGAAACCTAAGGGTATTCCTGGCTTATTATCTGCACAAAATAAGGAAGACTCATCTCAGAGATCTGCAAAGAGTATTCAGAGCCTAGATGACTGAGTACAGTAGATTCACATAGTAGATATTCAATAAAGAGTGGTTGAATGAATAAGATAGTTGGTTTGATCTGTGATTGTGATTTTACAAATATGAGTAACTCTCCAGGTGTCAACTCCCTCTATCAAGTCAGATAAATAGCACATCTGTAAATTGTCCCAATGTACTGGGGACATTGAAAGGCTAACTTACTTACTAAAGAAAAATCTGAACTGCTAGAAAATAATCTGGTAGAAATTAGGTTAGACCAACAGTGGACAGCATATTCCACAGTAATCTTCAAAAGGTTACATGATCTAAGTATAAAAGATCATAGCATTTTTAATAAAGAAGGGAAGGAAATGTCTTCTTACAGTTATGGTAAAGGGTAGAATTTTTACCAAACAAGGATGATCATAGAAGATAAAATGAATAATTTTGATTATATAAAATTGAAAAACATTTTCTGAGCAAAATAAATGTAGATATAATTGAAAGAAAAAATAAATAAATGGGAAGTAATCTTTGTAACAAATTTACCTAAAACAGGTCCAACAGACAAGATATCTAGGGAATTGCTACAAATATGTAAGAACATAATCCATTCTCTGAAAGACAAGTGGTCCAAAAATATGAAAAAAAATGCTATCTGTCATCAATCACTAGAGGAAAACAAAAAAAAATTCAGAAGGAGTTACAAAAAGGGCAATTTTGTTATAGCCATCTTAAATATAATACATACTTCAAAAGACCAACTATGTAACAGAAATTCATTTTCATAAACAGTCTTCATTATTTGTGTACTAAAATGTTCCTGTTTGTTAATAGTTGTTGTTTGTCATAAAAACAAAAAAAAAGTTATGGTAAAAAGGAATGTAGGAAACAGCACATATTTGCAAACAATGGGTTTATTGTAAATGTAGTCTAATGAAACATCAATCTGGTACATCCACCAATTACTAGATTTGAACTAGAGGTCCTCAGTTTCAATCCTGATGCTAACCTGCATAACCTTAGGCAGGTTATTTAGCATCTCTGGTCCTCAATTTATTCATCTATAAATTAGGATGTTAGAAATTATGATCACTAATATCCTTCCCACCATAATATCCATCCATCACAGCCATGTTAGGGTCCCAGGTGTCATTCTGTCCCCCATCATCTTTCACATATGTCTTCTCTCCAGTCATTTAACCAACACTCTTATTCAGGACTTTTTCATCTCTTGGTTGAACTATTGTCTTCTCTTTAATCTCTTAGCTCAAGTGTCTCCCCATCCCAGAGTATCCTTGACACAATTGCTGAAGTGGTTTTCCCAAAGTACAGGTCTGACTGTGTCATCCTTCTCAATAAACTCAAGTGGCTTCCTATTATCCTATTAGCCCTATTATCACATAGAAACTCCTCTATGTGGCATTTAAAGCTCTTCACAATTTGGTTCCTTCCTATTTTTCTAGATATACTGATAATAGTTATCACTTATGCACAGCTCCCCATCTCCCATTTCTGAGTCTTTGAATTGGATGTCCTTTATTCCTGGAATGGTCACCTTCCTCACATCTGCCTCCTAAAATCTATGACTTACTTCAAGATTCATCTCAAGCACCAACTTCTATAAGAGGTCTTCTCCAGGCTCTTGTTCCTTCCTCTCTAAAGTCACCTTGAATTTATTTGCTAAATCTCTTGTGTGTGTGTACAAGAATCTTTCCTCTCTCTCTCTCTCTGTCTTTCTCTGTCTCTCTGCCTCTCTGCCTCTCTGTCTCTCTCTCTGTCTCTCTCTTTCTCTCTGTGTCTCTCCCTCTCTCTGTCTCTCTCTCTATATACATACATTCATACATATATAAAACATACACACATATTTCATATATATATATATTCATGAGAAAGAAGAATTGATCATAGAATTATAGAATTTAGGAAGGGACTTTAGAAATGAGCTTTCATCATTTTGTTAAGGTAAATACAAACTATATCTACCCATCTACACACACACACACACACACACACACACACATATATATATATACACAGAAAGAGACAGAGACAGAGAGACAGAGAGATCTAGTCTCCCCCATAGGAATGTAAGCTCTTGGAGGGCATGAACTCCTTTTATCTTTTTCCCTTTGCATCTTCAGTGCCCAGCATAATATTTGCCCTATAATGAAGTTTGCTGGTTACTTGTTTGATTGATTGGTCTAGTGTCCAACCAAAACAGCATTGAGGTTGGGCCGGGCCGATTTCCAGAAGTACTAAAAGATAAATCAGGGAAGGAGGAAAGGTTCTGTGAAGAATTCAGCTTGTCTATTTACATTTTAATTAAGACCAAGAGCTACCTCTGTTCTGGTATCCTACAGCAGCTAAAGTAACCTAAGGAAAGCAGCTCAAACAACTTAATTATTAGAGTTTACAATATAAATATAAAAGACAGTATTTAATGGATTTTCTAACAATTCCTTCTGGTTTAGGATTATTAGTCCATGTTCATTGGTGGCTGAAACATATCTCAATTATCCCAGTGCTAAAACCCATGGCCAGAAGACAAAGATTGGTCTGCATATTAGTGAGTCCTTGTGTTTTCTTTTCCTTGTTTGCCAAGAAATCTACTCAAAAGGCTAAACTCAGAGATCTATATTTAAACCAGTTCTTTTTTGGTACCTGAGAGAATATTTTTCCCGTCATGACAGCAGTCATTCAAGGAAGAACTAATTTATAGTTCTTCTAATCTGGAATCATTTCTTCTAATTTTAAACCTGCAACAATGATTTGCTGAAAGTACTTGTTTTCAACTAATCATTTGTTTCATAGCCACCAAACCCTAACTTTTAGTCTAAGCCATGGGGAGGAGTGTGTTGTGTGTGTGTGTGTGTGTGTGTGTGTGTGTGTGTGTGTGTGTGTGTATTGTAGGAAGGGGGTGAGGAGAAATTATATGAGCAATTACCAGTTCACCTTGCTCCAACTGATTTATTCGAGAAATTTCAATTAAGATTTAAAGCTCATCGCGGGCAGACAGCTATGCTGATATTATTTAATGATTAATTGAATGTGGCCAACTCAGGTTCTTTTTCACTTTAAGAAAGTTGCATGTTGGTAGATTTCGGAAATTTTTCAGATTTACTCAACACTAGGGTGCACCTAAAAACAATTCCCTTTCCCTTCTTGACTATCATTCCTCTCCCCTTCCCTTTGTACTGTCCTAATCTCCTCCCCTTAAATCGGTTGGTTGGATGTCTTAATCCTGAGGATGACTAGATGAGGTGGGTTTAGGATTACCTCTGGAGAGCTGGCTCTTACCAACTGTCAAACCCACCTGAAAGCCTTTGAAAGCCTGGTTGGCTGATCTGGAAATCAAAGAGAGAATCAGGAGGAAGCAGAAAATAGATCATAGGCTCATAGGATTTAGAACTAAAAGGGACTTTGGAAATGAACTTTTATAATATTATTAAGTATTTAATTATATATTTTATTCTTTGTAGGATATTGTTCAGAAAGTATCCTAATTCATTTTTTTATTGATATGGGGCAAACCTAAGTTCAGTTCCATCTTTGCTACTCACTGTCTACATGAAGGGCCTCAGTTTCTTCTTTTGTAAAATGAGGGGGTTAAACCAGACGAACTTTAAAGTATCTTCTAAATCTAAAGCTAATGAGCCTATGAATGTATAGAAAGACAATATGGATATGAAATTTTAGGACTGATTTCTGGAAGCTACCTTGAAAATTTGACTAAACTATTTTATAATGATACTATGTTTTTTTTAACCTAAACAGTTTATGGTTTAATAATTCAACTTATTTGAATGTTTGGTGAGTTTGTTTTGGTGAGATGCATACCTTTAGTCCCTGAAAACCCTGAAGACTTATTTTAGTGCTGTCATGATATTTATTACCTGCTTCTAGCCTTGAGATAGGATTCTATATGTAAAGCATTTTACAAACTTTCAAAGTATAGCATAAATGCTACCTAGAATTAGGATGATTATATTATTATTAATTCATGTTATTTACATATTAATTGTCGTAAGTATTATGTAACCTCTGTCATCTTTATCATATTAACAAGAATATGTGTCATTAGTCCTTGGGGCATTAGCTCTTGGGGCTCTAGTTTTGGGCTCATTTCCTTCAGCAATTTTCCTTGGTGAGACATTTAGAGGAAGAACGCTTTAAAAAGAAATATGCCACTGCCTGGCTGCTGGGAACTAGCTTTGCTTTCGACTGTTATTCAGATAAAACTGATTTAATTCTTCAATTAAATGATTGGATTTCAGTTTGGGTTCTTGCTTGGTATATGAAATTCAGCCACAGAGCCTGTCTGATTTAATAGAATAGGAGTTCTGTTACTTGGCTCTGAGTTCATGCTGGCAATTCCCTTTGATTAACATTTCCTAATAGGTACATCTCCTAATAGAGAGGCCTCCGCTGCTATATTGTCATCAGATCCTTCAATGAATGTTCTGTATCTCATAGGACTCCTACTAGAACTTTATCTTATTTATGAAATATCACCAGTCTGAGACTTGAACACAACCAAGGAAGGTTGAAAGAAGTTAATTAAATACTCAGTTGTTTGGAAGTTGGAGAATTGTAATTCTCCACTTGTGGGAGTGTAGATTGTTGTAGTTAAGAGACCATAGGTTACCCGAAGGACAAGTAGGTGCCAGCGTTCTTGCAGTCTTCCATGTTAAGACCCTCTCACCTTTGTTTGTGGGAATGGAGATCTTAAAGATTTGATCTCAATTTCAAAGTTTCCACAACTTTTTTTTCTTCGCCTTCCTCACTATGAATTCCACCCAATATATTTGCTCGATCTTTTGTCACCATATGTCCCCAGTCACCCATTGAGGCTGGAAGCAGCAGGCAGTTTAATTTGTTCACAGTATAATCTCGGGTCCCTTGGAGCCAGAGCTTTTAGCAACTACATTCCCTAATTGTGGAATTTACTACCGATTTCTAGTCACAGTGCCCTGCTTGTCTCCATGTTTCAAGAAAACTAAAGCCTTCTGTGTTAGCTGGAAACCCTTGGCAAGGCCTGGGGGAAGGGGAGCGAGTGTTTGTTGTCAAGTGCCCAATGTCTCTCTTGGAAGGGAGGCTACATGAATTCATGCTGATTTTACTTATGCTTGTGGTTTCAGAAGTCAGAGGAGTAAGAAAAAATGAAATAAGGGGAGCATGAGAAGAGATCCAAAGCATAGGAGAGGTAGAAGAGATAGGGGCTCAGGGGACAGGAAATTGGCCTCAGAAGGACAGCTGATAAATGGGGCAACGCATTCACCTCTTCATCTGTCTGTCTTCCCACTGTTTCATAACTGGAGTGAATTTAGTGCCTTCTTTAATGCCGTGAAATTCATATAGATCATGGTGCCCTTCTTCTGGTTGAAATAGTTGTTTGCCTGGAGCTGAAGTTGTAAAAAGCATTGATGTTTCATCTGGTACTTGGCACATGGTATTCTTGGGACCACAGGAAGCCTTTGCCCAGGAAGGGAGGCCTGGCCAAAAGGCATCAGGACCGTTTTATCCTCACCAAAAAGGACCACCTCTCTTTCCCCAAGTACTTGAGATTACCAGTCTCTCGATCAGCTCCAATAAGCCCAAACTAGTTTCTAGGAGATTGGTTCCTAAGTCTCTAGGATGAATCCTAAGACTCAAAGGTTCTTTTCATTTGAATACACACACACACACACGTGTGTGTGTGCGTGAATGTGTACATACAGGCATGTATATAATATGGATGTAATATGTTCTATACAAGTGTGTATATATGTGCACATATTCATGTGTGCTTATGTATATGAGTACATGCATGCACACATGCATGTAGTCTGTATTATAGGCATGCAATGGATAGTGCATATATAGTGTTTATGTACAAGCTATGCATGTACATATAAATAATTAAAATAAGACACAACCCCCTACTCTATCTATACAAGACTCCTGGCAGATGAGAGATAGGGTGGAGAGGAAGGGTGAACTGATTTATGGGGGTGATTTCATTATGGGCTTCCCCAAGAGAGTAAAATCCTTTCCCAAAATGTGCAGCATGGCTATATAAAGATTCAACTTAAAATGGATTTCTCAGTGTAGACTGACAGATACTCTTTGAGTCCTAAGACTTAGGGGGAACTGAGTTGGGAAGAGAAAATGAATGTGACAAGCAAAAGCTTCAGCTTCAAAGAGGTGGAAGAAAATAGTTTGTGGCATTTTTTAAAAAGATAATAAAGCTTGGCACCAATATGTTAACAGATGGCATCTTTTCACAGTAAGAGGAATTGCTGATCAGTGGGATAACCATACCTGGGACTCGACAGCATTCTGCTCCAGCCCCATCTTTGATCCTGAAGACTCATGTGGCCTTGTAGGACAGTAACCTAATCCCCTCCCTCGCAGAGTAGGTCTAAAGCTTTATCATTAGTCTCTCACTACTACTTGTTTGTGAAGAATGACTAACAAGTGACTCTGCCCTTTGCATCCAGAAGCACAAAATGTCTATCATGAAGGTCAAACTTAGTTTATTTCCATTCTCTGGAAGGAAGTGGGAGGAAAGGTTTTTATAGGAAGAATAGATTTGAATTCTAAAAGAATTAGTATAAAAACCCACACTTAGATTTTTCTCACTCAGCCAGACTGGTAAGCAAGGGACCTGGCTTCTTACCCATTTTTTTTTTCTTCCAATTACTAGCTGGGGGCCATAGGCAAGATACTTTACATCTCTGAGCCTGTTTTCCCACATGTTAAAATAAGATGTTGGAGTAGATTAGGATTCTTAACCTGGGGTCTATGGAAGTTATCTGTGGGGGTAAAATTGTACTTTAATAAAACTCTAATTGAAATTTAGAATTTCCTTCCATTGGGAATTAAATCACATACAGACACAATGTACCATTATTCTGAGAAGAGGTCTATAGAATTCAACATAATGCCAAAGGGAGTGTGAGACATAAAAAAATGATAAGAACCCCTGGATCTCTAAAGTCCCTTTAAAATTCTATGATTCTGTTCATTCATTTTTAATTGATTTTTGTTTAATACAACTTAAGTCTGTATCAAGAAATGTATAGAATCTAGGAATAACAAGGTATTATTCCCACTGTCTTCTGCCTTGGTTAGATGCCATCTTTCATCTCTGCAGTGTTGTGTTTAGTTCTGGGTGCTACATATTTGAGTGGACGTTGATGTACAGAACAGAGTCCAGAGTAATGCACCTAGAAAGGTAAGGGACCTTAAATTCAACCAAGGGCTTGGGATTATTTAGCTCTAAGAAAGAAAGATGTAGGGAGGACAGTATAGCTTTATTCAAGTATTTGAAGGGCCCTCAAATGGAATACGTTTAGATGCATTCTGCCTGGCCTAAAAAAAGTACTAGAAGCAGTAGGCATGAGTTGCAAAATGTAAATACTGGCTTGAAGAGAAAACAAAACAAAAAAATAACAAAAACAATCTCTTCCTAACTATCACAGCTTCACACAAGTAGAATGGTTTGTCTTTGGAGGTCAAGGCTTCCCCTCGCTAGACAACTTCAAGCAAAGGATGGTGACCACTTGTCTAGGGTAGAGAGGATCCTCGTTGAGAAATGGATTGGACAAGATGGCCTCTAGGGTCCTTTTGAATTCTGAAATTCTGTGATTCCACCAAATTGCGTATCAGGGAGGGAGTAAGAGCCCAGCAGTCCTCTTGGATCCCTTCTACACCTTGTTTCACAAATAGATGTAAATTAAGACAAATCACAGCATATGTTAGTCAATAGATGGCCTCCCAAGCCCAGGTCTTAATTCACCTTAGGGATATTTCATCTTGTGCTGATCCACTAGACACAAGTAGCTTCTTTTAATTGACCATCATTCTTTGACTGGAGTGCCGCTTAACTTTAGCAATGACAGGCACCGTTTACTTTATTGTTATAATACTCTAATAATTTGTAATGGGAAAAGAACTGGTCTGGAGTCAGAAGACTTGAGTTTAAGTCCTGGCTGACAGGACTTTCAGCAAGTGACTTAATCTCTCTGTGGATCACTTGCCTCATGGGACTACTGGGTAGAAGGACTTCAGTAGAATTTAGAGCACTTCCTATTACCTCCAAGGTCAAGTATATATTCCTTTGTCTGGAATCTAAAGTCTTTTGCTACCTGGTTCCCAACCATATGGTCCTCCCCCTTCACTTTGGCCTTCTTACTGTTCCTACAACAAGATATTCCTTCTCCTGTTCTAGTGCCTTTGTACACACTGTCTCCCATACCTATGGGAGAACTTCCTCCTTATCTATCCCTCTTAGAATCCCATTTTCTTTAAAGCTGAGCTCAAATACCACCACATATAGGTCTTCCCTGATCTCCCCCCACCTGTTAGTGGCTTTCTGCCTCCTAGAAATTACGCTGTATTTATTTTGTGTTTTATATGTGTACATATTGTCTCACCTGATGGAACAGATGCTCCTTGATGGAAGAGGCTGTTTCATTTTTATCTTCATCTAGCTAGAACCTAGCACAGTATCTGCCACTTAAAAGGAAATTAATACATTCTTGTGGATTGATTGATCCAAAATATGGGTTATTCTTATTATGATCAGCAAGACAGTTTTTCCATAAATAATTATGTCATAATTAAAAATGAATTTCTTCTCTTCCCCCTTCCCTTTCTCCCCTGAGACGTCATAGCACCTAAACAAAATCAAGATTCAGTTAGGGTTCACCTACACTTAAAAATGCCCTTAGGAGAGTATGACATGTAACCTAAATTCCAGAGAGAGAGAGAGAGAGAGAGAGAGAGAGAGAGAGAGAGAGAGAGAAAGACTGAAAGAGACAGAGAGAGAGAAGGAGGAGGAGGAGGATACCTATACCTGTGTAAGTAGGGGTGTAGGGGTGCTCTTGGGTAATAATCAGTGACTTCCAAAATTGGAACACATGGATGTCAAGGAAAAGGAAGAAGAAAATGAAGCAAAAGATGTGTGTGTGTGTGTGTGTGTGTGTGTGTGTGCACGTGCGCATGCATGTTGTCCTTCTTTAGTGACAGATGTTACCTTCCAGTTTTCCCCCTTCTGACTGAGCCATCTTATTTAGTACTAAATATATTTCATTGTTGAGGAACCTACCCAGATGCCTCCTCATTTCTTTGTTGCTTGGGCTTTCCTCCCAGAACCACTACCAGAAAGGAGAATGAGGCCTCGCCAAGGCAGCTGACATGGGACAAGTGGGCAGATTTCTTTCCCCATTTCCTGGGGAGCAGAGGGTGTGTTTCTTCCCCAAATGATTGACATCTCAGTGACTAGCACTCCTCTGTAGCTTACAGAGGTAACCCCCTTAGGGAATGATCATGGAGCCACTCTCCTGACATTGTCTCCACCCTCTCCTCCTCCTCCATCTAGGGGCCATTGCTGCATGTTAGGATTTGCTTATACTAGCTCACACGCTCTACCATGCTTTTCTCTCCTTCAAAGATTGCTATCTGAATTGCCTTTCTCATCACAACTAAATTTGTTCTAGATATTTTTGTGGTTCAGCTTTCCTTATGTAAGTGTATGCGCTGTCCAACCAGTTAATCCTATGTTCAATTTCTACTCTATCCACTTCTGAGCATCAAAGAATCCCAGAGTTAGAAGGGACCTCAGAGATCATCTAGTATTGCCTATACCTGCAGAGGAATAATTGCTACTTTTTGCTAGCTAGAGAGAGCTAGGTGGCACAACAGGTAGAGTGCCAGGAGTAGAGTGAGGAAGACTTGTCTCCCCAAGTTCAAATCTGACCTCAGACATTAGTTGTGTGTCCATAGGCAAGTCATTTAATTCTGTTTGCCTCACTTTACTTACCTGTAAAATGTGCTGGACAAGGATATAGCAAACCACTCTAGTATCTTTGCCAAGAAAAACCCAAATAGGGTCACAGAGAGTTGGACAGCACTAAAAAAAACCAAACAACATTTGCCAGACAAATTCCAACCTTTGTTGTAAGCCCTCCAATAACATGGCACTCTCTACCTCCTAAGCTGATTGACTCATTCCAATGTTATTTTTACTTTTTAACATTATCTTTTGTTTCCTAGGCTTTGAAGGGTCTAGTCTTGGGAATCAAATGTGATATATAGCCTGTATCTATGTTATATCTCTAAGGGATGCTGAAGGAACCCCTGATCAATTGCATGAGTTCCTTAATCAACCTGATGACATTACAAAGCATAGGCATTTGCCTAGAAGCATCTGAAGGACACCTGACATAAAGGTAGACATGTATATTGCTTCACTGAGAAGACACATAGAACCCCTCTGACTGGTTCCTTGTGAATGAGTCATCTTTGCCAATTTGCTGGGTATGGGGGAAACTTCATATGTATTTTTTCCTATTAGTGGTGATTTAAAACAATCTTTCATATAGTTGTTAATGGTTTACAATTCTTCTTTTAAGAACTGTTGCTTATACCCTTTCTTTTCATCCATTTGGAAATGGCTCTTGGTCTTACATATTTTAGTTCCCAAGTATTGTGTATATCAGACCTTTTATATTGGATGTAAAGGTTTGGGGGTTCCCCCCCCCACTTTACAGTTTTTGTTATCCTAGTTGGATTGATTTTGTAGAATTATCTTTTAAAAAATCATTTGTGATCATCTCTGTCTTTTGTTTGGTTAAGAAGTCTCCTTCAACCATAGATTTGAAACCTACCAGATATGGTTCTCTTCTGCCATTTTAAAAAACAGTGACTCATTTCACCTTTGGATAGACCTAATTGGTAGGAAATTTTTCATTATGTTGTCTCTCTGCAATTCCCACCTATGTCTGCTAGTTCTAACTTATGGGGCCAAGTAGAATTAGTCTAGTCCTTATTTCACATGCCAACCTTTCATTTACTTGAAGATAGCTATTATGTCTCTCTCTCTAAGTTTTATCTTCTCCAAGATAAGCATTTTCATGTCCTTAGAAGGATTATCTTATGACATCATCCTAAGGCTCTTTATTATTCCAGATGCTCTCCTTTTGATGAAATCCAGCTGATGAATGTTCTTCCTAAAAAAAAAAATCAGCACCCATAACTGAATATGATATTTAAGGTGCAGATTACAGGGCAGAAAATAGCAGGATGTTCACCTAATGAGTCTTGGATATTATGACTATTGACAAAGCTTAAAATTGATTCATCTTTTTGGCCACCATGGCACAATGCTGACCCATATTGTACTTTCAGTCTCAGATCTTTGGCTGCCCAGACAGGTCTCACCTATACTGTAATATCTGAAGTTGATTTTCTGTACAAGTCCATTTGACTACTCTCATTTAGCCCAATTATGTCAAACTCAAATAGAAATGGATCCCTCTGAGATGCATATAGACTTAAAAAGTAAAAAAATAACATGATCTATATAGTATTGTATTTTTGTTCATTTTGCTAAATATCTCCCAATTACATTTTAATCTAATTCTGTCTGCCCAGACTTAAGTTTGACTATATCTCTGTATCTTTTTTCCCACCAGAAAAGATACTTATCATGTCTTCTCCACTCCTCTCATAGTTCAATGTTGAGTGATATTAAAATTATTTTATTTCAGTGCTATTATTTGTATTTTTTAATTTGCATTATGCATTAAATACAAATCTGTGGGATGACCTAGACACCTAGGATTTATACCACTTTAAGGGAAAATTTGCTTAAAATGTTAAACAACTCAAAAATAAACTTTGCAATTCAACCTTCTCATAAGTTGGATAGTATCAAGAGTTATCACTTGTACTTGTATTTGTATACTTGGAGAGGAAGAACTATGTTTAATTCAAAATTAGCTGTAAAATGAACCTCTAAAATTTGCAAAGTACTTTACATACATACATGAGTTGTATATATTTGTCTGTATACATGTTATTTATCCCACTATAAGACAAGCCACTTGAAAGCAGGGGCTATTTCATTTTGTCTTTGCATACTAGGCACTTCAAAGAGGCTTGCTGATTACTTTTCTCATTAAAACCTCACAACAACACTGTGTAGTAGATTCTCTAGTTATTATTATCCCTATTGGTACAGGTGATGAAATTGTACTCAGAGAAGTTAAGGGATTTGCCATGTCACTGTACAATTAAGTGTCAAGAGTTAGGATTTGAATTTCGGTGTTCCTTAGTTCAATTTCGGAGTATACCACACTGCTTCTATGCTTCCTAAAAACCTTAAAATACTTAAAAGAATAATTTAATACCTATGTAGTTGTGATAATTCACCTTTAAATATATATAGTAAATTTCTCTTAAGAATTGTTCACATGGGAATACTCATGTTCCATGTATTCCTCTGTATGTATCCTATATATATACTTGTACTGTTTTCTACTTCCTGCCTAAAATGTTCTTTTGAAACATGTTTGATGTGAGTTGGAGTTCAAATTTGTAATAAACAAGCCTATACTTTTCAGCTTGGTTACTTCAAGCTGAGTAACTTGGAGTCTTTCATTTGAAAGTCATAGTGGCTAGCAAAGATCTGTACCTCCAGTTTCTTGGTGTCAGTTCTGCTGTGTAAATCTTCCAATATCTCAAAGCTGTTTTGGAAAATACTCCTTTAAAAAAAAGGTCGAGAGAGAGAGAGAGAGAGAGAGAGAGAGAGAGAGAGAGAGAGAGAACTCCCAGCTAATGACTTTGACAATTGTTTCCAGAAAAGGAATAGTTGTGATGTCGAGAAAGATTATTGTTTTAATTGGCTCAGCATTATCTTTTGTTCAGTCCTGTAAGTGTTAGGAGATCTTTAAGAGAGTGTGGCATTTAGTCTTGAAATGAGTAGAATTTTTTTTTTTTGACTCTTAATGACCAAAGTAAGTTTCCATATGTAATATAGCAAATGTCAAACTCTTCTAATGATCTGAATGTGTAATTCATATACCCTTTCCATCTGGGATCAAGTTTATTACCCAGAATTCTTGGCACTTGGAATAGTTTGCATATCTAGGCAGTTCTTTTAATCCTCCAGACTGACAGAAGGCTGTATTTCCCTTGGATTCTCTTTCATTTTCTTAGCTTTTTCTTCCTATTTTGTTCTACCCATACCTTCCCCCCCCACCCTGTGAATTAGAATACCACTAGGTTCAACCACTAAACACTTTTTCTCCCCTATTCCTGCCATAATTATGTCAAAAGGAGATATTCATCATTCTACCACCCCAGAGACTCTTCCCCATTTTCTAGTCATTCATTTTCCCTGTCTATACTGGCTTCCAGGAAATGCTAAAAGACTTGGATTAGGGATGGGGAACCTGTGGCCTCAAGGCCACATGTGGTTCAGCCCTTTGACTGAATCCAAACTTCACAGAAGAAATCTCCTTAATATAAGGATTTATTCTGCAAAATTTGGACTCAGTCAAAAGGTTGCACCCAGTGACCTAGAAGACCACATGTGGCATCAAGACTGCAGCTTCCCCAGCCCTGGGAGGGTGCAGTATAGATTGTTGAGTAGTTCTATAAAGTATTCACAGAAGCATGAGGAAAACCATAATATGGGAAGAGAAGGTCAAAAGTGAATCTCAGTCTGGGCCTTTGGAGGGCATAGACACGTTTATGCATCACAGAAGCAAAGATAATAGGAAGGATAGCTTATAATTCATTCTCTGAGCAAATATTTCCTGAGTTCTTACTGTATTAAATACACTCAGGTAGTACTAAGTACTAGACTTGGGGACATAAACTGGGTCGTGAAGACCAGGTAAGGTTTGGTTACAAATCTGATAAATACTTATTAAGGATCTTTGCTAAAAAAACACAAAACAAAACAAAACAAAAACACCTATAATGAAGAGGAAACAACTACTTTCCAAGAAAACTATTTTCCTTTTGGATAGTTCCTTGTACTTTGAGCTTAAATCTCTATCTCTGCAACTTGCACCCAGTGTTCCTAGTTCTACCCCTTGGGCCAAGCAGAATAAATATAATCTTTCTTCTAAATGGAAGCCCTTAAAATATGAGAACAGAGCTATCTTGCTATCCCTGAGTCTTATCTTCTTTAAGCTAAATTAATACGTAAGGTTCTATACCAGGGATATAGAAATATCTGGCCCTTCTCAAGGAACTTAGAGTAGAAAGAAAACAGATCCTGGGCAGAGTGAGAGTAAGTATAAAGAAGAAAAACTGACAAAATACTATGACAAATTGGAGAGCAGCTTGATCATTTTCACCTGATGACTGGGAAGGAGTAAAGAGAGGTTAAACAAGACTTCGTAAAGGAAGCAGCATCTGAGTTGGAACTTAATGGAATGAAGGACCATCAAAAGACAAATAAGGAGGAAGGAAAGAGGAGATGAATTCATTTCAAGTATGGGGGACTAGATGGGCAAACACATGGAAACAGGAAAAGACATGGCAAGAGCAGAAAATGAAGAGTAATTCAGCTAAACTGGAATATAGAAGATATGAAGGGGAATTGTATAAGATAAGATGGAAGCCACTAAGAATTGTTGAGTAGGGGAATGAAATGATTGAAGTGGAGCATTAGGAAGATTACTTGGATAGAGATATGGGTGATTCATTGGAAAAAGAATAAGAAGGCCATTTATGACTCTAATACAATAGACTAAATGAGAAAAGATGAGGGCTGAAGTTGAATTATTTCAGTAGACACATAGAAGAGAGGCTGAGAGTGATAAATACTACACTGATAAAAATGTTTGGACTTTGGCAATAGATTGGACTATAGGATGAGGGAGAGAGAAATGTTAAGAAAGACTTGAAGTCTGCGTGGCTGGAAGGATAATGATACCATTAAGGAAAATAGAGAATTTGGTGAAAGGAGTGGGCTTAGGGGTAAGATGATCAATTTTGTTTAAGTCATCTTGAGTTTGAAGAGTTGGCTAGATATTCAGATAGAGATATCTAACAGCAGCTGGAAATACAGAACTTTATCTCTAGAGAAAAGTTTGGGATGAAACTGTAACTATGTGAAGCTTCTATATGAAATGATAATGGAATCCAGGGGAGTGAATAAGATCACCTGTAGAGAAATGGTAGCAAGAGAAGAAGATCTAGGACCATTACAATGCAACTACATTTAAAACAAAGAAGAATGAGTTGTTGACAAAAGATTGAGGAGGAGCTGTCAGAGAAGTAGGAAAATTGATTAACATGACAAATGAGGGGTTGACACCCAAAAATAAGTAAGGAGATAGCAAGTGAGCACCTAATTATTTTTGATGAATTCAAGACACCTGCCCCAAGTAAACTAAATCACAGAGTTATGGATAAATTGATAGATGCGACTGTTAAAGTATTCTTTGAAACGCTATGGGAAACAGGAGAGGTATCACACCATTAGAGAAGGGCAAATGGTTTTTTAAAAGGAGGAGAATGATGTCTGCAAAGTATAGATTTCTTGAAAGATTCTAAAACAGATCATTAAATAAAGAGTAAGTGAACTTTTAGAAGTGGGAGGGCCTGATAAACAAGAACCAGTGGGGCTTCACCCAAAACAGGTGACGTCAGATTAACCTTATTTCCTTTTAGGGGAGGACTGTATTATTAAACTCACAGGACTGTGTTCATCCTTTGTTGCCAAAGAAGACCATGCCATCAGAGAAATGATGACATGACTTGCACATGACTTTGTTTTGAGTGAGGGAGGGCTGTGCAAGGTCACCAGCCTTACTTCTCATCCAGAGCCATCTGAATCCAGTGAATCCATTCATCAGGATGACTGGAGATGACCCAGGATTTTGGGGAATGCTGAAGAGATATAGTTTACCTAAATTTTAAGTGAATCATTTCATAGGATCTTTTAAACTGCTCTTGTTGAAAAGATGGAGATATAGATGAAACAATAATACAATTTGATAGTTCTGATTTAATGGCCAGAATCATGGATTCATTGTCAGTGGGTTCAATGTCCCTTTAGCAGAATGTCTCCAGCAGAGCGTATCTGGGCTTTACCACATGCTGTTTAGGATTTTTAGTAATGACTTTCATGAAAGTAGAGAAGACTTGATACTCAAATTTGGAGATGACACAAAGAAAGAAGGATAGCTAGTGCTCTAGATTATGGTCAGAATCCAAAATCATCTTGACAGACTAGGGCATTGGGTTGAATCTGATACAGTGATGATAAATGTAAAGTCTTATACTTGGGTTCAAAAAATCAACTCTACAAGTATAGACTTGAGAAAGCTGGATGAGAGCAGTTTGAAAAAATTTTTTTAATGTATTTCAGTGAACTGCTAGATCAATATGAGTCAGCAGTATGACATGGGAGCCAAAACACTAATGCCATCTTGGACTGAATGAAGAGAGACCAACCTTTAAGGAATACAGGAATACTCTATCCAGGTCAGACTGGTCTGGAGTAGTGGGCTCAGTTCTAGGTACCAGAAGGACATTGATAATCTAGAAAACTTCCAGAGAAGAATAACCAAGATCTTCACACTTTTTTCTTTTTATCTATATTATTTTGCACAATGCCTGGCCTATAATAAGTACTTAATAAATACCTGTTGATTGCCTTGAGTCCATAACATATGAGAATCAATTGAAGCAACTGTGGATGTTTAGCCTGGAGAAGAGACTAAGAGACTAAGTGGGGAACTGTCTTCAAGTATTTGAAGGGATGTCATGGGGAGGAGAGACTTGTTCTGTTTGACCCCTGAGGGTAGAGGTAGGATCACTAGGTAGAAATTACAAGGAATCAAATTTTAGGCTACATGTCAAGAAAAACAGCTTAATAATTAGAGCTAAGTTCAACCATTAAACACTTTTTCTTCCTTATTCCTACCATAATTATGTCAAAAAGAGACATTCACTATTCTACTACCCTAGCAACTCTTCCACATTTGCCAATCATTTTTCCTACCTATACTGGCTTCTAGGAAATGCTAAAAGACCTACATCAGGGGGGCTACTTTAAGAAGTGGAGGAAAACCTTTTGTTAGAGTGTTTTAAACAGTGCTTGGATAACTACAAGTCAGCTACATATATAGTAAGGATTTCTTTCATGTACGATTTAGACTGTATGGCCAATGAAGTACTTCTAAACCCCCAAATTCTGTGATTCTATCAGAACCATGAGATTATCGTATTTCAAAAGCCGCAGTGGAATAGGGAGTGACACATAAAATCAGAATAATCAAGAAAGATGACGGTGAGGGGAAGAGCCTTTGGATTTAGCAAATCTCCAATATGTCAATGAATTTTTATCTCAGAGATGTGGGCATTCCCTTAAACAATGCAGATGGCAATACATCCATGTCCGTCTGCCCTGTGCAACTCTCAACTATGCCTTTCCATAAATTTGCCACATGGGAATCCATTTGGCATGCTAGCTATCTTCTTCAACTTCTCTTTATACATTATTGATACCAGTGGAACATGCCACTTATCCATCAGTTACCCTGCAATCTTGCTATATCTTTTTTTTCTGGTCATTTGTTTTACTAGTGACATTTTTTATAATCTATCTCATGCATCACTCCTTCCTTGAAATGTTTTGCAGCCTTCTCACACCACACTTCATCTCTCTATTGACTTTTGGGTGAGCCTCAATGTCAGTTCTTCGAAGATCATACTATTCCATGTCATGAAGTCATAAAACATCACTGGAAGAATATTGGTATTTTAAAAGGGGTATTTGTTTTAGAAAGAAGATTAGAAACATTAAAAGAGACTTTGCAATTTCCCAAAGGCAGTTCAACTAGCTCTTCTCCTCTTGTTCTTTTCTGGCCTGTGCTTATTATAAGACAGGTCAGCAAACCATGACCCTTGGTCCATATCCTGCCTTCTCCCCGTTTTTGGGTGCTCCATGAGCTAAAAATAGTTTTCAAAATGTATTTTCAAATTTATGCTTTAAAATTTATATATATATATACATACATATATGTATATATATATATGTGTATGTATGTATGTATATATATACCTGTATCTGTTTGTATACTTCTATGTATAAAGACATGAAAGATAGATAGATAGATAGATAGATAGATAGATAGATAGATAGATAGATAGATAGATAGATAGATAGATATGGGGGGACAGCTAGGGGGTGCAATAGAAAGAGTGCTGGGCCTGGAATCAATCTGGCCTCAGACATTTACTAACTATGTGATCCTGGACAAGTCATTTAACCCCGTTTACCTTAGTTTCCTTATTTGTAAAATGAGCTGGAGAAGGAAATGGCAAATCACTCCAGTATATCTACCAAGAAAACTCCAAATGGGGTCATAAAGAGTTAGACATGACTTAAAAAATGACTGAACAAAACTAGCCAGCTAACTAGAGATATACACATATACACTGAGTAATGGACATTCTTTTAAAAAATAAATATTTTATTTATGCTCTCCTTTGTATCACTGTCACTTCCTGATGACTCCCTCACTCAAAGAAATGTCTCATATAACAAAAAAGTATAGCTAAGTAAAGCAAACTGAACAGCTTTACTCAGTTGTACAATACATGAACATGCTTCATAACTTCTTTTTGCCTTTGTGCATAGTTAAACTAAACTCTTTCAGATGATTATGGATCTCTTTTACTAGTCTCTGAAATGTTCTGGGGCATGATGAAATCAGCATGATACCATTCACAAATACGTACATCTATAGGATCTCACCATCTTCAGGGTTTCTTAACCTTATTTGTGTGTCATAGACGCCTTGGATGGTCTGGTGAAGACTATGTACCTCTGCAAAGGAAGTTAAAAATCTTCTCTGCCAATTAATAGGACTCAGGTGGGGCTATTGAGGAAAGCTTGATTAGAGGAGGCTTGTTTTGTATGAAGGCAGACACAGGTCATGAGGAATTGGGACCTCTGCCTCTGAGAGGTATATACATACTCTGAGGTAAGGTTTTGCTTTGGGGTTTAGTTTTTGGAAGAAGGTTCTTTTTTCCAGATGAGACTCTGGGTAGCCGATAAGGAGCCCTTCCCTTACTTCCCAGCTTTGAAAATCCAGAGGTTGGTGCTTCTCTGTCTGGTAATGAGGTATGTATTGCCTTTGGTCAGACAGTTGGAAGCCCTGACTGTTGGTCTCTGTAATTTCTGCTTGTAATTTCTATCTGTATTTTCTCTGAAGTTCAGGGTGCTGACTTTCCCCCCTGAACTAAGTGAATGATATATGTGCTTGATGAAAGTAAGATTGTTTACCCCTCTGAAAGCTGCTTTACTTTTAGAAAAGCAGATCTAAGAACCTGTACTAGCAGGTCATCCTGGGTGCCAGGGTGTTTGTTGTTTCAACCTCTTTTCAGAATAATGTTTTTAAATGTGCAATGTAGAATACATAGTTTTATAAAGGAAATACAGTGTCTATCTAGGTCTATACATATACATACATATACACACACATACATGCATATCTACATATATAAATGTGTGTGTACTTGTGTGTTAAGAACCTTCAGATAGGGAAATCCCCTTTTTACTTAACTTTTGAACTGGATCTTCTCCATGATACTGGTGAACACCTTTGATGAGCAGTGTTCCCTGTTCTCTGTCTCTCTTGATATCACAATGTTGCCTAACACAATTATCTCTATTATTGTATCTTTCAAGATATCTTAAATGCATAGGATGTATAGGATACACCTTGTTGAGAACAATATTTAAGTTGGTATTTTGTTCTATTAAGTCAAATGCTTTTTGAAAAAAAAGTTAGCCAGTAAACATGGTAGGATTTTGTATCCTTTACTCTTTTTAGTCATTTTGGATTGATTTGATCAGTTCCCTAAATGTCAAGATTTTGTCCCCTATAGCACAATCTTTTTCTATACATATCTGATTGAGTTCATCTACATTTTCCATCTTGGTCCTCTTCAGTGCTATTTCAACTTCCTAAAGAAGTACATTTGGGAGTGAGATGTTGGAGTCCCAATATAGTTGTTCCAGTGCCCTGGATGGTCAAAAGAAATATCTTGCTTTGTTTTAAATAAAAATATTTATCAATCTTTTTCATTTTTGCTCATTGACTGCCTTTCATTTTTATCTTATAATGTTCTCAGTATATTCTGCTTTGTTAAGTTTCTCACCAAACTTCATTACTTCAAATTGTACCTTCCCATGGTTCTTATATGTTTTTAAAGGCTGTTGGTTATAATCTTCTACCATCCTCCTTTGTCAGATTTTACAAATGACTTAATATATTAAACAAAAGTTAACTTTTGTTGCCATATCTCTGCTTGGCAAGAAGATAAAATGTTTCCTGACTGAGATGTTCTGAAATCTTTTGATCTTTTCTTTATGGCATTTGATTTCCATAAGTTAAAATTCTCTATGAAATTGTGATAATAAGAGTTGATGTATATGTCCTACATCCATTTCCCATTTTTTATGTCAATAACACATTTACATATTCACATAAGGCTTGTTTTAGTTGTATACTACATCATTCTTATTCTTCTAGGTTTTAAAAAATTAATTTTGATCTTTGCCCTAATAAATCAGTAATCTAACATCTAATCAGCTGACAGTTGATTCAGGAATGACTCCTACGTACCTAACAAAAAATTTCCTGTATCATGAAACATTAATTGATTTCATTTTTGGGGTAATGTTATTCAGTATTCATCATGTCCAACACCTCTCAATTCTTTTCTTGAAATCATTCATGAGACATAAAAATAAATTTTCTGTGTAGTCTATAAGGTTTTGACCTCTCCCATTCCTTGCTCTTCAATCATATTTTTCAACTTTTTTTTCCATTCTCTCCTATGTCAAGTTTTGCTCTAAAGTCACTGAGGGTCAAAATATATGTTTTGATATATCTGCGTTTCAACGCATATCAACATATGTTGATCTTCTTTGAAGTGTCTTATTGAATTCTTATTGAATTCCTCTACCTCTTCATCTTGTGCAACAGATGTTCATTTATAAGCTAAAATTATTTTCATTGTGTTCATTTTATAAATATTTATCATGAGCATTGCAATATAAGATGACCAAATGTTCCACTAAATGATGTTTCTTGTTTTCTTTGGATGTTTGACAAAAGCAACTCCACTAGCATTTATTTGCCTCTATAAAGAGAACTCAAGCCTTCCTTATATTAAGTTGCAATTTCCCTTTGTTAACTGTTTTTATATATGGTGCAGTTTCTCCAGGAGGATATCTACTCACTAGTCATTAGGTAAAGATTTCACATGTAGAGTACCAAGACCTAAACTGATATTTATGTACAGCATGAAATTTGTGTGACTATTAACAACCTCTGCCCTTTTTTCCCCACTTCTCTACCACTATCACTACAGAAATAAAATGGAATCACATATGACTGAGGGGCATTTTGTATTTTAATTTTGTTTCTTAGGGTGCCTTGGCCAAAGAATTCATCTCTAAGAAGTCAGCCTACTAAGCCAATACTCAAGAAGCACACACTATCTTTCCTTTTGGAATCTTACTTTTATATAGTGCAGAGAAATTTATTAATGCCTTTGAAGTATGCCATAACATCAGAGTAAATAGGCAGAGAAGAGCAGAGAAGAATTTGAAATGGGAGAAATTAACCTGAGAAAAAAACATGGAAGTGGGGAAAGTCAAGATGTATTTGGGAGATATGAGGAGACTAATGTAATTTAGGAATGTCAGGGAATAATGTTGATATGGAAAGTTGAGGCTGAGGATGTGTTTTTTGTAAGCTAGCATGACATCAAAACCTTTTTAGGGGATATAATTCAGCCAAAATTGTTCAACTCACATCTCTGGTTGCTTGATGTTCCTGGAGTTATAGGTAAATAGTATGAGGGTCAAAGTCAAGACCCAAAGTCCAGATGGCTAAGGAGGAAGTAAGTTGAGTCTGAGAGAAAAAGTCCAAAGTGTGAGGAGAAATGGAGTGTGGAAAAGGTAAAGGAAAGGTGAAATAAACACCACAGAGCAAGAAGCATAAGATATTGGAGACTGATAGCTTGTCTCATGCAAGGTAAAATTGGTTCATGTGCAATGAACCAATGCACCATACATAACTGGGTAGCAAAAACCAACAAGCCAAAGGACTGCAATGGTAGCCCTTCAACTTCGGGAAGTGCTTGATCATTGCTGCACTTTGCTTTCTGACTGCCTCCCAGTGCCCTGTGCAAACCGTCCATATGGCATATGAGAGCAGGTGCCTGTACTAGCTCTGCCTTCTCTAGGCATGACAGTATGGGTTTTATAACCTTGTTACCAGAAGCAATTAGGGGCATCATCCAGATTTTCAGATCCATATCACATGGAGACAGACATTGGGAATGTCCCGCAGTGAATTTAATTAGCAGCAAACGCAGAACAGTGAGTAACCTGCTGTGCAGAGAACAAGAGTCGTTGCCCAGTGATGCCAACTCCCTTTTCATGCAAAATGACATTTCTTGAAAGACCATCATGGGGTCTAATTCGGACATCAGGAAACTTGGTACACGATTTCATGTTACTGAGCGTCTCCCAAAATGTGCTTATTGTTTACTGTAGGAAAATAATTTAAGTATAGATTTTGGGGAATACAAAAGTTGACTTGCATATTATAGTATCAGACATTTTCCCTTTCTAGAGGTGACCACATATACAGCTAAACACCTATTCTGAATGTGATATAGTATTCTAATATAGCTTACAAATTTGCCATTCAGTGTTATCTAATGAGCTGTGCACTGTGTAGTCACCTTAAGCACATATGATTCTTCTACGCAAATAAATCCTGAGGAGTGTATTTTTCCTTTGAAATGTACTAAGATTGACACATGACCCTGTCAGCATTATTGGAAATTATATGCAAGGATTTCCTATGCATCAATGGCTAAATAGACACCTTTTATGGACAAATATTTACGCTGCCGATAACAATATCTATTCAGATGTGATATGAGAAAACTGATTGGATATGCTCCTTGAATACAATCCTATATGATGATTAATGAAGATATTAAATGCCAGATGGTGTAATTTGACATTGAAAAAAAGTATTCATAAACAAGGGATTTTGGGCTTTTCCACTATTTCTGGATTGAGACTAATTAATCAAAGACCAGAATTTAGAGTGTACCCTTGCATTAGTATGTATGCCCTTGCTCAGTGAAAGTCACTGTTACCTGTCATTTTAACTTCTTTGGGGAGATGTTTCTAATGGAAAAAGAAAACAGACAAATACAGACTTGAGGTCGAAGGATGAACCATGTATCCTAAATATAAAACCCACAAATTGTGCCTGAATAAAGGGTTTTTTGAAAGTGTAGTCTTTTGTAGATGTGTAGAGGTTTCTATGTGCCCTCAACTCAGGCAAATGGGACAGACAGCTGCAACCATCATCTCTCTGACTGATAACTCTGAGCTGGGTGTGGAGGATAAACTGCCACTTACTTAAGCCTGGGTTTCTGTATGGCCCAGAAAATGAGCTGTATAAACAGGGATTTAAGTAGGGGTCTCTGAAAGGGTGAGGCTTTCTAGCAGACAGTACAAGGTAGGGGCAGATTAAGAACATGAGAAGAGTGGGAATAACAGGCCCTTCTCTCTGGAGTTGCTGAGGTTTCTGGTAATATATTGCTTTAATTTAAATTCACTTTACAGTCAGTGCACATGAGAATTATTTGGAAGGAGCCTTAATTTTGCTTGCTGCTGAATACAATAAGGTCCCTATCAACAGAGCAGAAATAGCTTGGCTGTTTGTTAATGCTCTTGGGCTGTACTGTAGCTACTGGGGGCAGTGCTAACCACAGTGGATTCAATAAACATGGAGCACCATTGCTTTGACAATTATTTGTTTTACTCAGCCATTACATTTTTCCTAGTTAACATTGGCTGTTGAGCTCTATTCTTTCCTAATTTGAAGGGTGTGGAAATTCAGCTGTGTGGACTTTGGAGAATTACAATACTTGGACCATTTTTTTTTTTTGTCCCATTCAACCTAAAGTACTAAATTCCCACATCCTTTGAAATATGGGAAAATCGAGGTTTTTGGATTGTGGTTTCTTGGGTGGAAAAGTGACTAGTTTTCAGTATTATCTCAAGGAAGCTTCAAATGGGCCAGAAATTCTGATGTTTCAGGCTATGCACTGTGGTACATTGGATAGAGTGCTGGATTTAAATTAGAAGACTTAGATTTCAAATCCCAGCTATGTGCCTTTAGGCAAATCACTTAACTTCTCTGAACCTCAGTTTCTCCAACTGTACAATGAGATTATTGGATTAGATGACCTTCAATGTCTCTTCCATTTTTAAATCTATGTTCTAATGTGAGTTCAGTCTGAACCATCTTAACCTCATTCCATTTATTATGTTTGGAGTGACATAAATTTCCTAGCTATCTTAGTCAACAAAAACTACATTGGATAGTCTATATTTGGATTGGGAATTCAGTTTGTTAGGACTAGGAAATTTGATTTTATCTGTTTGAAGCAACCATCTGGAGTAAGTTTATTTGTGTAACGTGTCACGCATATATTTATGCAGCAAGATTGAAATCCTCAAATTGCATCCTTTGGAATTTTTACATATTATATAATGACAATCACTAGCCCTACAATGGAGTGATAACATTGAATGCTGAAATGGAAGCTTTATGCAACAAAATATTACTATGTATAAGAGACAAATTCATTTACTGGAATATAAATTTTCATTACATAAATGAAATGCATATGCTATGGACTGAAATAAAACTTCTGTCTTTTGAAATACAATGAAGTTATAAAGTCTAACAGACATCTTGGTGTTCAATTTAATTTTTTAAAATACATTTAATAAATACATTCATTTCTATCTATTAATGAGGAACAAGAGTAAGTATAGATAATATTTGCCCACTTTTTTTTTTTAATTTAAAGGGCTTGTTTCCAAATGTCTCTCCTCAAATTGTAAAGCCTTGTATTGTAAATTCTAAAACCAATTCCTCTTTTCCAAACTCTTTTCCTCCTCCCACCACCACTGAGAGAATCATTGTCCTTCTATCTTCTACATTATCTTCTTTATTTCAACTTCTTCCTGGAGGGGGGAAACATCTTATAAATTTTTTCACATTAACTTGTAGATGACTCATAGAGCCTAATGTATTGCCATTCAATGGTACTTGAATTTTATGAAAAATCTAATGAATCCCTAATGGTATAATTCCACACATTTGAGACTGAGGAGAAATGTATTTTAAGGGAGATAGAAAAGTTTTTTTCCTGATCACACCTGATCATTTATAGGACCACCCCTACATAGGGTTGACCCTTGGTCTTCATAAGTAACTGTAAATTCAACTAAAAAAGGCAGTCAGAATGGTTCTTTGTTTGATTATGTTAATGAAGTAATGTCTCAGATCCCTTCCTTTTATAATAGAGAAAAAAGCGAAGAAATGATTATAATCAACTTATGATTATAATCAATTACAATCACGAATTATGATTCTTTTATATGATATTTACTTCCTATGTGACCTCAAGCAAATCATAATCTTCCTGAACCTCAGTTTCTTCTTCTGTAGAATGAGAATATTAGATAGAGGGCCTCTGAGGTCCCTTCCAACTCAAGATCCAAGATCCTATGATCTCCAGTTGAAAGTTGCATTAGATAATCCACAAAATATTCTGAAAATTTACATAAATTATTATTGACAAAGAGCAGTTGTGGGAAGTACTCAACTTCATTCAGTTGCTTCAATTTGGTAGGATATAGTTTCCATCTTGAAGGTCATGACTATATAGTTGAGTATTGAAGTTATCAAGAAAAGTACAGCAATTTCTAAACCTCTTCCCATTAAAATAAAAAAAAAATTATTGATGCTGTTTTTCTTGACATGATTTTCACTTCCCAATGACTTTTTCTGCCATTCCTATAGTGGAACAATGGCAGCTAGGTGGTACAGTGGATAGAGCACCAGTGCAGGAGTCAGGAGGACCTGACTTCAAATCTCACCTCAGACATTTGACATTCACTAGCAGTGTGACCTTGGGCAAGTCACTTCAACCCATTTGCCTCATCCTGGGTCATCTCCAGTCATCCTGATGAATATCTAGTCACTGGATTCAGATGGCTCTGGAGGAGAAGGGAGGCTGGTGACCTGCACAGCCCTCCCTCACTCAAAAAAAAAACCAAAACCCCAAAGTCAAGTGCAAGTCATGTCATCATTTCTCTGATGGTATGGTCTTCTTTGGCAATGAAGGACAAACACACACAGTGAAACAAGTAAGTTGAGTCAACCAAAGCAAATAAAAACATTGGCCATATCTCAAAATGCATGCTTTATTCCTATTAGATGACCTTCAATGTCTCTTCCATTTTTAAATCTATGTTCTAATGTGAGTTCAGTCTGAACCATCTTAACCTCATTCCACGTATTATGTTTGGAGTGACATAAATTTCCTAGCTATCTTAATCAACAAAAACTACATTTGATAGTCTATATTTGCATTGGGAATTCAGCTATTAGACACAAACTCTTTGCCAAAAAGTGGGCGGCATGGTTTACCATGGAACCCTCTGAAGTTGATTGTTCATTGCATTAGAATTCTGAGTCTTTGCATTTTGTTTTATCTTATTCTATTGTGATCATGATTTAATTGTTTTCCTGTTTCTACTTGCTTAACTCTGCCTCAATTCATACATATCTTTCTGAATTCTTTATATTTGTCATTTCATATGGTGTAATGATACTCCATTCCTTTGCATATGCCATAACTTCTTGTCATTCTCTGAACCAGTGGGTACCAACTTTCCCTATAATTTTCTATTACAAAATTGCCTCTGTAACTCTTTCTTTGACTTTAAGTATATGCCTCACAGTGATATTGATGGCTCAGAATATATGTAGAGTTTAGTATATTTTTTATTGCATTATTGTAAAGTAATTTCAGTATTTATTATATCTTATCTTTCTTCATCTTTGTCAGTCTAGAGGATATGTAACAAAACAAGGTATGTTTCAATGAGACGTTTCAATTCACATTTCTCTTATTAGTGCTATAAAGTATTTTTCATATACTTTTCAATAACCTGAATTTTCCATTTTGAAAAATACCTTATCTTATTTTGTGATCACTTATCTATTAGAAAATGGTTTGTTCTTATATAATAAATTTTTGTTACTTTTTGGATGGCAGGTCTTTCTCAAGGATATTTGCTGCAAAGAGTTTTCCCCAGTTAATTGTTCCATTTCTAGTTTTAGCTGCATTGCTTTTTCATGCAAAAACTTCGGTTTTATGCAATAAAATTGACATTTTTATTATCTATAACCACCTCTACCCCTTATTTTCTAACAATTCTTCTTTTATCCATAGTTGCACAAGATACTTCCTTCCATTTTATGTGTATGTACATATGTTTCATTTATTATGTGAAATGACAAATATAAAGAATTCAAAAGGAAACTTGGGAAGATTTACATGAATTAAGGCAGAATTGAGCATCTATTATTTCTCTCTCTCTCTGTATATAAACATATACATATGTACATATATATATATATTTAGGTCATACATTCATCAGGAGTTAAATGGGGTATTTGTATGACATGTTGCTCTAAATTTAATTTCTGGCAAACTGCTTTTCAATTTTCCCAAGTGGTTTTTTGTTTTGTTTTGTTTTTGTCTTTGAAGAGAGAGTCCTTACTCTAGTAATTGGTATTACTGAGTTTATTTAACATTAATCTAGGAGATACTTTGGGGTCTTATTTATGTAGTATATTCTATTCATCAACTTTTTTATTTAAAAAATTAATATCAAATAGCTTTAAAGTGTAATATGAGATGTTGCACTCCTGGGGCCTTTTCATTCCTACCTTCATATTTTTTTTCTTAAGATTCTTACCCTTTTGTCTCTCCAGATGAATTTTATTATCATGTCTATATAATCCTGTATGGTCATCCCATTGGTGATTTTATTGGCATGATACTAAATTTGTTGATTATTTTATGTATGATTATTTTTATTAAACAGTTGTGACCCAGCTAGGAGCACTGAATACATCTTCAATTATTTAAGTCTCATTTTATTTCTAAAAGGTATTTTGTAGCTATATTAATGTAATTGCTGAGTGAGATAAGGGACACTTATTTTGTGGTTATCTTGAATGTATTTTTCATCTCCTATACAGCTTTGTTAGTAATATGTAGAAGGCTGATTATTTGCATGAGTTTGTTTTCTATCTTGATACATATCTGAAGTTCTGAATTGTTTTGATTATTTTCTCTTTGGATTTCTGGGATTTATTACATAATCTTATTATCTGAAAATAGAAAAGATTTTGCCAGCTTTGCTTATGTTTATTCCTTTGATTACTTTTCCACCATTATTAGCATTTCTAGAACTGGGCCAAATAATAACAGTGAAAACAGGCATCCTTGTTATGTTTCTGATTTTACTGGACAAATTAGCATTACAAAAATGTTCCTTGATTTTAGATGGATATATATATCTATATGTTTATATTTAAGAGAAAAAATTTTATTGCTGTAATTTTCAATATTTTGACATAAGGAATTCTGTATTTTTCAAATATTTTTATGCATCAATTGATATAATCTTATGACTTTAAGTTTTTTGTTATTACTACCATCTAGTATGCTTATGATTGTTTTAAAACTGTCCTATTCTTGTATTCTTTGTTTAAATCCAAGGTGAATAATTTTTGAATATATTACTAAATTTATTACTTATTTCATGTAGAATATGCTAATATTTTATTATAAATATTTATATTTATAGTCATTAATATTACATTATCCATTTTAGTTAGTTTAGTTTTAGTTTACTTTTGTTACATATTTGTATTTGCTAATATTTTATTTTATATTAATATACACTAGTGATAATTACTGATATTGATTGAGAGTTTTCCTTCTCTGTTTTGTCTCTTCCTGGTTTGTATTTAAAGATCAAATTTTCTCAAAGAAAAAGTTTGTTAAACTTCTTTTTATCTCAATTAAAAATATTATATGATTTGACTTAATTGTTATTTGCATATTTAATAGAATTTACTTGTTTTTATAAAACTCACTGGGCCTGATTTTATTTCATTTGTTCTCTTATTTGGAAGCTCATTTGTAGATTTTTTTATTTCTCTTTCCAGATTTATTTATTTAAATATTTTATTTTTCTCTTAATACAGATATTTATATTCTTATAAATAGTCAAACAATTCATTTAAGTTTTCTATTTCTTGACAGATAATTAGGTAAAATAGTTCCTAAGAATTGTCTTTATTCTCCTTTTCATCTTTTTTATTTCAGTAATTCATTCTAGGAGTTTTTATCCATTTTATTAGTTTTGCTTAAAAATAGCTTCTAGTTTTATTTAAAATATTTTATTTGATTTGATTTTAAGAACTTCTAATTTCATCAGCACTGAAGATTAGTACATTGATTTTCTAACTATTTTTGGTTGTCTATACAATTCATTTCTTCTTTCTACTTTTGGATTTAGAGATATTTAGAGCTATAATGTTTTCCCCAAAGGAGAGTTTTAGATGCATTCCAAAAGTTTTGGTATACTATCTCATTGTTCTTCTCTTTAATAAAAATATTTACTGCTTCTATGATTTGTTATCTGGCCCAATCTTTCTCTAGAATTATATTACTTATACTCAAACTAAGTCTGTATACTTTTTTGTATATATTTTTTTTGTGATCTGTAAATAATGTGTTGAATGCTTCTTCTTTTCTCCATTTATTATGAGTTCTTTATGCCCTAGCATTTAGTCACTTTTTGTAAAGGTGTTATATGAAGCTGAGAAATATGAATATATCTTAACATTTCCATTCTGTAATTGCCAGAGGTTGGGCATATATGATTCTTCTAAACTTTTTATTCAAGTCATTAGCTTCTTTCTTCTTTAGATTTACTTCTAAAGATTCCTGCCAGGCTACATACAAGTGAGATGGAACATGCCTCTTATGAAATGTGAGGATTTGGAATCGGAAGGGATATTAAAGGGAATGTAGAACCAACACTTCATTTTACAGATGTGGAAATTTAGGCCCACTGGGTTCGGTGACCTCATAGGATCACAAGTACATAAACTTATATCTAAGAGAAAGCTTAGAGGTCATCTGGTTCTATCCTTTAATTTTTATGGAGGAGGTACAAAGATGTTAATTTGTTTTCTATGGTTCACATAGGTAAGAAGTGACAGAACCAGAATTTGAATCCAGATTCTCTAACTGTAAAACTAAAGATTTTGCCTTGACACTGCCCTGCCCTCTTTGGGAAGATTACTTAGATCTTGGCACAGTGCATTGCACATAGTAGACACAACCAAATTTATTGAATGAACTATAAATATAAGAATGTAAGCAAAGAACTTGAGAAGAGTTCCATCTTCCCTTTAAGAACTATTTGAGCGATGAGAACATCCTAGAGAAGTAGGCAGGGCTTTTGACCTAGTTCTTCAGTGAACTCATGACATCTAAGTCATCCTTGATCTGTGAATGAGCTGAGAACTGGAAATATCTCTCAGAGGAGAAGCATGAATATGGAGTATCCCAAGCCTCTGAAACAGGAAGTACTATGGAGTCTACCCCTGCATACTTAAGAGACCTGAGACAGTGCTGAAGAGCTTTAGGGAAAGACAGTAACCCCTGTGAAAGCCACATGGACATTAGGAAGAACAAGATCAGGGAGCAGATTAGAGCAGTAAGTAAATAAATTAAATCTCCTGTAATCTGTGTTGCTTTGGAAGCTGAGCTGCTAGGACTACCTACTGCCTTTCCCCAGGAATCTGTTTGTGGTACCAATTCTCAGTTTGTCAGTAGCCCCAGTGTTGGCCAGCTAGAGTCATCTATTGGATTCTTACTGCTACTTCTTTCTCTACCAACTGGGTCCCTGTGGGGACATAAGGTTTTCTCCATTTCCCTTCTTTTCCTTTCCCTCCTGAGTTTAGACCACTGAACACCAAGTTCTTAGATAGAGATAACCACCGCTGGGGGAAAATGAGATGCTGGAGGTTCAGGGAGGAAAATTAAAGGATCTACTGAATAAGGTTCAAGTTGCAAAGGTTCTTATCATTTAATTGTGGTTCTTAGCACCTGTTCAAAAACATTTAGCCCATTTTTCCTACTTCTTCCAGCATAGATTCCTCCAGCCCAATCTTAGTCTTTATATTAATTCAGTTCTATAGAATGCAAGATCCTCGAAGGATGAAATTGTTTCATTTTTGTCTTGATTTTCTTGACATATAGTAGACTGTTTAGAAATACTTCGGACTAATATGGATTTTGCATGACCTCACATGCACAGTGGGTATAATATTGTTTACTTTCTCAATGGGAAGAGGGAGGGGCTTGAAATAGGGGGAAATTATAAGAGTCCTACTAAGTTCCAAGTCCAAACCCCCCTAGATTTGAGTCTTGGTACACTGGTTTCTTGGGGCTTCCCTTTTGGCAACATCTGGCTTGGGATTCTGGCTCCAAAGTTTCCCTGGCTTGAGCTCCAGGGTCCAGGATTTCACTACATGTGATTAGAACTGAAAAGGACATATAAACAGACCAAAACCCAAGTTCAATTCTCAGGGCCATAGGGCCTTCCCCTGAGTATCTATGGTATGGATGAATGAGGTGTTCAGTCCTGTATATCAAGAGAAAGAAAGAGATGGAGAGTGATGAGACTGTTTTAGTCTAGTACTTTTAAAGAAACCACACATTCCATCTATATATCTAATGGAAAGAGGCTTCCTCCTCTCAAATGGTAGGGAGAAATTGTCTTCTCATAGATATACGTCCTTGCTTTCTCTCCAGGTCTCAGGTGATCTGAAAATGTTCTCTATTGCAATAGTAGTATAGTAGCAGCAGCAGCAGGAGTAGTAGTAATAGTAGCGGCATGTTTCCTTATCTCTTCTCCAGGATCTTAACTCAATACTAAAATTCTACTGAATTTCAAAGACCATGTAGTTTTATAGGCTACAAATAAAAACTGCTCTGGTATATGTTATTATCAGCATGACCTCACTTTTCCTAATAGAGAGGTATGGTAACATCCACACTCCTCACTTGCACTGAATGGAGTGCTTTAAATCAAACATCTCGATGGAACAAACTCAGGGTCATTTCTAAAGAGGCAAAGAGCAGGGAAGACTCCATACATTGTGACTTCAGAAGAGAAATACTTTTCTTCCCATCCCATCTCCCTGTCAATAGGAATCAGATTAAAATGTATATAGGAACAGGCAGAGTTTGATGGTGGCCACAGCCAGAGGGTCCTGCCAGCGCTTCATAGGGGAAAGAAAGATGATGGTATGGCTTCAAGTAATTGCTGGCTACATTAGTAGGCAATTGTCCACTCTTTCTCTTCCTATGTTCTATAGCCTCAGACTCTCCAAATAGCTCCAGCAACAGAGGATTAGTGGTGATCTGTACAGGCCAATTCATTTGCATTATGACAACCACCAAACACAACTCTATTCACCTGCTTCTTTCTTCCCAAAACCTACTTTGGTTGTTGCCATGTAGATACACTCCTGTACATTAGAGTCACATGAACTCCTCAGACTGTCTTGTTCAACAGTGCATCCTTAGGGGACCAAGGAAAGGAGGGTTAATGGTCCTTCAAAATGTCCTGTCTGGAGCTTATGTAATTGAGAAATGGGACTCCACACATTATCTTTCTGTGCTTCCTGAAGTCTTGAGGGAGTAAGAAATCATGAGGAGGGGAGGAGTAGGGAAAGAGTGGGAGCAAAAATGCAGGGATGGTTTCTACATCAATGATTTTTCTCTTGTGAACTCCTCCCTACCCAAATTGAAGTTCTTTTCTTTAGCTCAAGCACTACCTCAGTTCAACAAATGTTAAGTGACAGCTTTCTATCTCTCTCTCTATCTACACACATATTTACGTACATATATCTATATGAGTGTGTATACATACGCACACATACACATATGTACATGTGTATATGTGTGTGTATTATAGCTTAGTGAATAGAATGCTGAATTTGGAGTCAGGAAGACTTTCATTCAAATTCTTCCTCCAATATTAAGTAGTTATGAAGCCCTGGACAGATCTCTTAATGTCTATGTACCTTAAGCCCTAGGATGAACTAATAAATTAGACAGACTAGGTCTGCAATCTGTATTGCAGATTGTTGGTGGAGGGAATTCCTTTGTCAGGACTTCTCCAAGCTAATAAGATCACAAATCTTTCTGTATACTTGTATTTGCAAGTCACTGAGTAAAACATTACATTAGGTGCTATGTTGAGTCTTGTATCAAGCACTTTGATGGCCACTGTATTAGGCACTGTGCTAGGCATTGCAGTGGTCATCCACAAATTGAGATTCCAAGTCAGAGGTTAAGTGATTTGCCCATTTTCACACAGCTAGCAAGAGTCTGAGGTCAGATTTGAACTTCCTTGCTCCACTGTTCCTTCTTAACTCAGAAAGTAAACCAAGTGTTAGTTGCTTCTCTCTGAAACAAAATACCACCTTTTAAATTCCAATAATTTTTTCCAGTGGTGTTGCATGGCAGATAGTGGTAGAATACTTCAAGTATCTGAAGAGTTAAAGTTAGTGATAATCCAAAGGACCATGGTAGGTAGAAACCAATACATTACAAATGAGAAAATACTGAAGTAGCGGCAGTATTAATGATGTTGTCCAAGAAATACATGATTGAAAAACAAGAGAGGCTGCTCTTGAAGGGAGAATGAGGGTTAACTGATGGAGAACTCACCTATCCCATTAGTATTCCTGTAGCAACAATTAGGTTGATTGGAGAAAAGCCCCAAGCACATTAGGTGGATTCCCTGGGAGGCCTTATGGGCAAGGGTTACACATCCATGTTCTGCATTGTTGGAGAGAATACCTACATCAGTGAGATTGTCAATCTATTTGAGCTTTAGTTTCTGAACAATGGAAAAATAGAAGCAAAGAAAAGGGACAGGACATAAAATCACAGAATTATAACCTTAAAAGGATCCACTAAAGAACCCCACCCCCAATTTTATGGATTAAGAAACTGAGGCATAGAATTTGGAACTCAAAACTTAAAAAAAACCTGAATGTTAAAAAAAACCCGTTTTTACATGTAGCTGGGGGAAAAACAAAAATTATTTGAAAAAAAACCCCTGAAACAAATACAAGTAAAATGGTTGCGAAGAGTAGAGCCCAGGTCCTCTTTGACTACTGGTTCAATGGTCTTTCTACTATACCATATTGCCTTTGACTTTGTAGGAGAAAAGAATAAATTGATGTTTTCATTCTTTTCAGGTCACTTTTCATTCCTTTTCTGTATCTGTGTTTAAATATCTGAATTTTGCTTCTACAGATATTAGCTCTGAGATTCTACCTGCCATAAAAGGTCTGGGGTAAAGGTGAAATCCAAGCTTAAAAAATAAAACAATTAAAAAGACATTTTTGAAGTGCCTGCTCTGTGCTAGTCACTGTGTAGCCGTAGAGGATATGAAGCTAAAGATGAAAAATGTCCCTGCCCACAGGGACCTTACATCCTACTGGGGAAAAATAGCACATACAATGGTAGGGAAATACAAAGTACATACAGAACAAGCATGATCTTAAATGTAGAGATGTAAGAAATCATAACAACCACCCAGTCCAATCTCTTCATTTTACAGATGCGTAAAAGTACAAAGAGACCCTTGGTGATTTGCCAAGACTCTCACAATTAATAAGGGTCTGGATTTTAGAAGCAAAGTAGATACAGTGCTGGCCCTAGAGTCAGGAAGACTTGAGTTCAAATGTGGCCTCAGACACTTAACTGTTGTGTGACCCCAGGCAAGTCATTTACTCTCTTGGTCTCAGTTTCTTCAACTATAAAATAGTAATGATTAATAAATGGTTGCTCCCTTCCTTTCCTCCTCCCTCTGTTCCATCCTAAGTTCAGTGCCTTATCCAGTACACAACACTGTGTCTAAATGCAAAATTATTTCAGAGCCGTGAAAGAGTTGTGAAGTGATAATAATTGAGGAGATTATAATCAAAGAGGTGTTGCTAGAAAGAGCACATTCACCAAGGTGAGCATCACCACCTGGACCCTGAAGAGGAGAAACTATGACAACAAAAATGGAATTTTCAAAACTGAGTCTGGGCTCCTACTCTGACAATCCACTGACAGCACCTGCAGGGAATGCTATTAATTCCTTTGAGCAGATACCTGGTGCTGGGTGTTGTCACAGCCAAGGCAAATCCAATTCCCCCTAAATTTCTCCTCATTGCCTATGAGTTCTGATACTTTCACTTGAGATTACCTACCATGAAAACAAGTACTTTCCGAGTGATTTTGGATGATTTCGATGTCAGGGTATACTCTAAATGCTATCATTAGAGAGCCATTATAGTCCAGAGGCAATTTCCTCTTTGCATCAGACAACTCAAATCATTTTCTCTTGATGCTGTTTAGTACAGATTGGTGAGAAATGCATTTTGGGGAAGGAAGTTATTAAAAATGCTGTAATTCAATATTTATGTGAAAAGCAATAAAATGGACAAATTATAGGTGAGCTTGTACCACTGGCAAGCTCCTCTGTTTCATCCTCCTGGGACCAGCTGCAGATATGCAGAGTTCTCTGTGTGGCAGTCTCTTCGAATGATGAATGGTCTATATTTAAGGTAGCCTGGTAAACAGATTCCAGGCTTGGAGTCAGAAAGGATGAGTTTGAATCTTACTGCACACACCTAGTATGACCCTAGGCAAGCTGCTTAACCTCTCAGTCTCAGTTTCCTCATCAATAAAACTCAAGTTATAATAGCTTCTACTTTGCAGGCTTATTTGGATGATCAAATGAGACAATGTATGTAAAGCATTTTATAAACCTTAAAGTGCTATAAAAAGGCTAGTAATTACTTATAAAAGGTTGAGGATGAAATATGCACAATTCTTGATTCTGTGGAGAATTTTGTTCTTCTAGAACAGAAGATAGAAAGATAGATGCATAGATAAATAGATGGATACTAGATGCTAGATATATGGATAGATAGATGGTACATAGATGGAAAGGTAGATATAGACAGCTACATTGATAGATACAGAGATAGATGGGAGATAGATGATATATATGGATGGAAAGATAGACGGTAGATAGCTAAATCAATATATACATAGATGGATGATAGACAAACAGACAGAGATAGATAGATGATAGATAGATAGATAGATAGATAGATAGATAGATAGATAGATAGGGCATTTATTAAGTGCTTAAATAGAACAAATGCATCTATATATCTGCTGGAGTACTGGCTATCAAAACAGCACATCACAAACATTTTTTGTTCTTTTTATAAAAGGAGACCAAAGGACTTTCTTTGTCTAGGACAATCCTCATGTTTGATGACCTAACCGTCTTGCTTAGAGATCATCTGGTGTCTATTCTAGGTATGTGACTACTGACAAATCACTTAGCTTCTTTGAGAGTCAGTTTCCTCATCTGCTAAATGGGAATAATACCTGTACCACCTACCTCAGAGATACTGTGTTACAAGGCACAGGTGAGATATGGTATGTAATGTGATTTGCAAACTTTAAAGTGCTATTTAAATGTTTGTGGTTGTTACTGTTGCTAGTCTGGAAGTGAAGAAAGCCTCAATTTTCCTGTGTTCTTAAGCAGAGGGTATGGAATATGATCATAGACTTAAAGCTAGAAGGGATATTAAAGGTCACCGCATCCAAACCTACATTATGTAGCCAGGCCCAGAGCAGTGAAGTCACTTGTCTAAGATCACACACATACTGAGCTACAGAAACAGGACAAGAACTCAGATTCTCTGACTCCCAGTTCTGCATTCTTTGCTACTCACTAATATTACTACTACTGCTGCAGCCCTCCCTCACTCAAAACAAAATTCAAGTGCAAGTCATGTCATTATTTCTCATATGGCATGGTCTTCTTCATCAATGAAGGATGGACACACTCCTATTCCTGCCACTATTGCTACTACTACTAGTACTACTATTACTACCATGACTCCTACTACTATTACTGCCACTATTGCTACTACTACTACTACTATTACTACTATCACTGCCATTAGTGTTTATATTATGTTGTAGTATATATTATATTATAATATGGTGACATAACACCACATATAGTATGTTAATATAATATATACTGTGATGTTAATTGCATATTATAATATAGTGACATATTATATTGATAGTTGGTTAACCTATGCCAGGGACTGTGCTAAGTGCTTTGCAATTATTGTTTCAGCTGATTCTTACACCAAGCCTAGGAGGTAGGTGCTACGATTATTCCCATTTAACAGCTGAGGAAACTGAGGTAGAGTTAATACTGGTTTTGACCTGAACAATTCACTTAACTCCATTTGCCTCAGTTTCCTCATCTGTAAAATGAGTTGGAGAAAGACATGCAAAAGGACTCCAGTATCTCCACTGAGAAAACCCCAAATGAGGTCATGAAGAGTGTAGCAACCAACACAGTGACGTTTCTGCCATATCCCTAAATAATAGTGCTCCTTTCTGCTGGCAGCTATCTCATGCAGCACTCCCCTTTTAATTTGCTGCTTCTAATTATCACTGGGCTAAGTCAGAGAACTTTGCCAGTGTTCATTTTATATAAAAGAAGTAAGTAAGCTATGAGTGTTGGCCTGAGGAACTCTTGGAGAAAGTAAGGCTTATGAGCTTTTTAAAAAATATATTCATTTTTAACGTTGTTTTCTTTTTACATTTTGAGTTCCAAATTCTTTCTCTCCCTCCCGCCTTTCCCCCACCTACTGAGAAGGCAAGCAAAAACATGTTAATTAATTATATATGTGAAATTATGAGAATATATATTTCAACTTTAGGCATATCTCAAAAAAATACTGCAAAAACAAAAAAGAAAGCAAGAAAATTATGATTCAGTTTGTACTCAGAGTTCAACAGTTATCTCCCTGAAAGTGGACAGCAAAGGTTTACGATCTTTTGCAAAAGAGATTCATAATTACAGTGTCAGCAGCTCAAAAGGTCCTTGGAACCCCCTCGGCCTTGACCTGACTTCTAGGCTTTTACTCCCCTTTGCTGTGGATGGTGGAGATTGTAGGATGTTAGAAATTAATGGTAGGCAAAGTTTTATATAATTTATATTTTATTATGGTTACTCGGTCAAATATGTGTGCGTATGTGTGTGTGTGTGTGTGTGTGTGTGTGTGTATTTATAGAAGAGATACTTGTATAATAAAAAGAGCTCTGAACTTGGAGTCAGGGTTTGAATCCCACCTCAGCTCCTTGCTAGTTGTGTGACTCCAGGCAAATGAGTTAACCTTTCTGAACCACAGTTTTTTCATCTATAGAACATGGACACTAATGCACCTGACACTTGAGTTTATTGTAAAGCTTAAAGGATAAATTGTATGTAAGGTATCTGAAAAACCTTAAAGCATTATATAAAAATGCATGTTCTTATTCATATATCCTAATAAATGTTTAATGGTTATATCAAGGAGAGAAAAAGGCAAGTGTGTGGTATGGTTTGAAAGAGAGCTGGATTGGAAGTCAGAGGACCTGTGTTCAAATCCTGGTTCTGTTGCTTATGATGGTGATGATGATGATGATGACGATGATGATGATGATGGCACCCACCTTGGTAACATTCAGCAAGTCACTTAACCTCAATGGACCTCAGTTTTTTAATTTGCAAAATAAGGGCAGACCTACTAGACCTCTAAGGTCCCTTCCAACTATAAATCTATGAAATATATTCACACAGGATTTAATTACACTAATTTCAAATCAATATCAAAGCCTATTTTGTTATTGCCTTTGTTCCCCTTGGTGCTTTGCATCTAGTGAACACTTAACAAATTTTTGCTTAATTAAATTTGTGCAGAGTCAGAAAAAGTTTTTTTCTTTTGTTTGTTTTTAGCAGCATCTACAATTAAAACCAAAATATTTTTTGGAATCTATGTCCTTCCTCTCCATGGAATGGGTGTTTTAGTAAGCGGTACTATCATGGTCTTTTTCTGTGGCTTCTCTGGTACATCAATTACAAAAGGTTTTGAACTTCATTGGCAAAGAGGAAAGGGACATGCTATTTTTCAAGCCAGTGGTCCGTCGTTAGCTACTGCAGTATAGTTTGTTCATACTCTCCATCATCACTTTTTCTCTCCAGGGACCAACAATTGATGTGCCCAGCCTCTTTTCAATTTTGGCTAAAAGTTATTTTGTGAAAAACAACCACTTTTTCCAAAGAGGGAGGGGACAATATATATCTCTCTACAATTAACCAGCAAAGTGACATTTCATTATTTCAGGCCATTATGCTACAGACTAGGTGGTAAGTTTAAAGATATCACATTCAGAAATGACAAACCACCACCATCTACCACCTCCGGGGGCCCAGCTTAAATCTGGAGACCCCAAATGCAGCTGAATCTCTTTCTATTTATCATTCAGTCAATCAATCAACTTGTGTTAGTGGCTATAAGTTACAAAATAATTATGAGAGTGGTCCCTTTCCACAAAGAGCTTTTTCATCTGGGGGAAGGGAGAAAAGACAGTATTTCAGATATCATACACTTATATACTAAAGAGCTAATTTTTACATGACAGGCAATAATTACTGCAAAGAGTTAGATAATGGAAAGATCCTTGAGAGTTGGAATTATCCAGAAAGATTTCCTAGAGCAAGTATAAACAGCTAAATCTTGAAGGACAGGTAGCAAAGACAAGACAGGATAGTTGCTGTTGTTGTTTTTTTTTTAAATAATATCTGTGTTATTTCATTGGGAAATCAATTTACTGTCTAGCTCCATAGATAAATGGCAGATATTTGGAAAATTCTATTAGCTGGTATGTTTACTTCTTGAGTTTTTTGGTAGTGTAGAGACCAGAGTTCTTTACTAAATGTCATAAAGACCTACCTCGTGTGGCCCAGGGCAATGACTTAAATTCTCTGGGACTTAAGTGAAGGTAATAATAGCACCTACTTCACAATGGGGTTGTGAGGATCAAGTGAGATAAGGTATGTAAAGTGCTTTGTGAATTGTAAAGTGTTATATAAATAAAAGAAGCTATTACCTGTAAAATGAGGAGATTAGAATAGGTGACTGCTTAGATCCCTTTCAATTCTAAAATCTATAGTCCTTTGATATATTTTTGGAGATGAGATGAAGGGCCAAATCTGTGATTTCATTGGAGTAGGGGAACTCCCAGTGTGAACGTTCCATCCACCGATGCATACCAGTACCTTATCTTTACATAGAGCTTTCTGGAGTCCTCAGAGCTCGAGTTTGCTTATGCTCACCAGGTCGGTCTGTGTCAGAGGAAGGACCTGAACCCAGGTATTCCTGATTCCAAATCTTTGTCCACCATGCTCTACAGCCCCTCCTGATAGGAATTTTATACTTAAACATGCTTGTAGAAATTAAAAAGAAAACCTTTCATTTATTTAGAGGAATTATCAAGGTAGATGACCTAACCTTTAAAATATTGGCTTTAGGAATATAATTACCAACATAAGTATAATAAAATTTGCTAAATTTTATTCTCTGCTCTGGAAATTAGCTAGAATAGTATATGACATGCATACAAATCACGTATTTATTGTCTAGCCACTGTTGCTGGGACCAGAGGATCTTAGTTCCTGTGTTTCTCTATAGTGGTACTCAGGAATGCTGTTTGGATCAAGTTCAGTCCTAGGTAAAGACTTCCTCTGATTAGGGAATTATGGTTCCTTTTCTCAAGTCAAGCCAAATCAAATCAAGTCGAAAGACATTGATTAAGCACTTTCTATGTGCCAGGCACAATACTAAGCGGTAGGAATAGAAAGGCAAAAATAGTCTCTGCTCCTAAGGAGTTCACATTCTGTTGAGGGAGACGGTATAAAAACAACCTGTACACTCATTACATATGATGCAAATGGCAGGCAATCTCAGAGGAAAGGCACCAGCAAAAGAAGTGGGAGAGAATTCTCTTGGAGAAGATGGAATTTTAAATGAAACTTGAAGCAAGCCAAGGAATTCAGAAGCTGAGATATGAAAAGGGGAGAACATTACAGTCACGGGGGTGGAGGCAGCCAGTGAAAATTCCAGGAGCAGGTAGAGGGGCAGGGGCAGGTAGATGGCATAGTGCATAGAGTGCTGGTGTTGAGGATGAAACCTAGGGACGCCAAAACCTGTTGAGGTTTCATGATGTGTTGTGATTGGAACCATCTCAAAGAATTCGGAGTCAGACCATCTCTAAGCCAAGTACAGGCATTTATTGAAATTGACAGCGGTCATGAAGTGGGCTAAGTTCCAAAAGGAACCAGCAACCTCAGAGAGAGCAAGGTGGATTTTTATAGGGTAAAGATGCAATTATATAACAGAAATTTACATAGACTATAGGAATATGATCAATATTGAAAAGGCAGAAGGAGTTTGTTAAGAGATTAGGTAATGGAGAAGGGGTCCCATTTATGGTTTGGTGGTTAAATATTCTGGCCATGCTGCTCTCCAGTTGGCTAGCTATTGTGGTCCTGTCTGGTTAAGATAGATAATTATGTATTGTAATCCCGTTTTGGGCTAGATGGATGATGTGATTGACTACAAGAACACACCTGTTTCTGTGGGAATGGGTCTGGGGGTGATGGCTGGGTAGAGGCAGTGGCCGAGTTCCCATGACTGCTGTTTCTGTGAGAACTATGAGTATCAGGGACACATCTGTTGTTCTAGTGATCAGTGAGGAATATACAAAGAAGTTAGGACATTGGTGGGGGTAGGTATATACTGTGGACCTGTCATGAAGTTAGACTATTGAGGCTGTAGACAGTTCTTTTAGAACTTCATCACTGCAGTTGGAATCAAGAAGATTCATCTTCCTGAGTTGAAACGTGGCCTCAGACACTCACAAGCTTTCACCTTAGATGAGTCACTTAACCCTGTTTATCTCAGTTTCCTCATCTGTCAAATGAGCTGGAGAAGGAAATGGCAAGTGACTTTTGTATCTTTGCCAAGGAAACACCAAACTGGGTCACAAAAAGTTGAACGTGACTGAAAATAACTGAACAAAAAGGAGATGGAGTCTTATATGCAAGAAAGCCAAGGTCATTGGATCATATGGAGGTAAGTAAGGTATAAAAAGGCAAGGAAGGAGTTAGGTTGTGAAGGAGAGGATTTTATATTTGTTACTAGAGATAACTGAGTGCTACTGGAGTTAACTGAGTAGGGCAGTGACATGGTCAGAGCTATGCTTTAGGAAGATCCCTTTGGGAGTTGAGTAGAGGATGGGGTATATAGGGGAGATACTTGAGACAGGGAGACCCACTAGAACAGAGGTGTCATACACATAGCCTGAGGTTGGTATGTGACCCTCAACATTCCCAAGTGTGGCCCAAACCAGTTTAAAATATAATTAAGAAATAGTTAAGAAAAAAACAATTGAAGAAATTGTCTAAGAATTATTTAAGAAATTAAATTTGAGATATTTAAGAAAAATAAAAATATAACAGATAATATTACATTTTAAAACTGTCAACATGGAGCCTACAGGAGTACTCATGTATGGTTTAGTGGCCTCTGTTACCATTTGAGTTTGACACCACTGACCTAGTGGGCTATTGTAATAGTTCAGGGGTAAGGTGATGAGATCCTGAACCAGTTTGTGGCCATGGAGAGAAGGGGATTTAAAGGAGAGAGTTTGTGAAGATAGGAATGACAGGACTTTGTCATAGATTGGATCTGTGGTGTCAGTGAGAGTGAGTAGCTGAGGGTACTACCTGGGCTGAGAGCCTGTGTGACTGGGAGGATGATGGTTTTGTAATAGGTAAGTTGGGAAGAAGTAAAGAACTGGGGAAGGCTGAAGATAATGAGTTCAGTTTTGGACATGTCTGGTTTGAAATATCTATGAGCCATCTTGTTGGAAATATGAAATAGAAAAGAAGTTAGGGCTGGGTAAATCTGAGAATTATCTGTGTGGAGATAATTTAATCCATAGGGGTTGATGAGATCTCTAAGAGATGCAGAAAAGAAGGAGAAGATAAGGCCAAGTACAGACCATGGGAAGTACCCATGATTTGTGGGCCTGACTAGAAAGAAAATCCAGCAACAGAGACTGGGAAAAGGTAACCAGACAGGTTGGAGGAGAACCAGGAAAGCAACATCATGAAAACTCAGATGGGAGAAGGAATCAAGAAGGGGATGATCAACAGTGTCAAAGGCTACAGAGAGATCAAGAAAAATGAGAATTGAGAAAATGTCATTAGATTTGGTAATTAAGAGATCACTGATAACTTTGAAGAGAAAAGTTTCTCATACTCTTTGGCTTTTCAAATCTCCCACATATGTGCCCTAAGATAAAATTATCTCCCTAAAATGAAAAAAATTAAAAGGTATTTGGTAGACAATATGAATCAGAGTATGGCAAAGGGAATTTGTTCCTAAACATAAAAAAGAAAGCTCAGCAAAAAGACAATGCACATCAATTGCATTTGGTAGCTTCACATGATGCAATAACTTAACTTATAACTATTGTTAGTTTGCTAGAAGGCTAATATTTAAATTTCATCAGAGTATAAAGCAGTTTTGCTGGACTGCTAATCATATATTTACCACTCACCCAGACTCTGCACTGCCCTTAAAACTCTCCTATTACAATGGCCAGGTCTCTTTTTATTGGTGGTCAACCTGTGTAATGCAGAAGCTTACCTGCCTCCAAATGGCTCCAACTTTCTGGAACCCAAGATGTCTGAAACTTTTAGATTCACATGCTCTCCCAAGCCTGGACACATCTATTTCTATGAATTCTGTCACCTAAGATCAGGAAAGAATAAACAAACAAGAATTAAAGGCAAAGACAATCACAGGAACAGGTGAAAATTTGCCTCGGCATATACTCATGACTAGAGACTGAGTGGGAGCTAAGAACCATTGCCTTTTTCTCCATCCAGATCTGGGGAAACAGCTGGAAGCAGTCTTCATGTGCTTTCCAACTAGAAAGGAAGATGGAGGTAGAGGGGCAAATTGATCTCCTATGGACATCCACTGAGTCATTAGCACCTCCTGCTAGGAAGTCAGTTAAGAGCTTTTCATCATTTCTAGAAGTAAGCTCCTCAGAGATGAATAACACATACATGGCCAGAACATAGCCCCAAACTCCCACATGGTTTGCTCAGACCAGGAGGTATATTGCTAAACCCTTGTACACACACATATACAAACATATACAGAAATTACAGAGATGAAAACTGTAGACAAAATGTAGATCTGTATTGGTAAGGGAATTTCCTCATGTGGAAGTTTCCAATATTAATAAAATCAAATATATATGTGTGTATTCACACTTATATGTTTTATATCTATGCCTATTTTCATAGATGAATATTTATATATGTGTATGTATAATTGATATATATATATCATATATATGCATTTTCTAAGAAAAATGTACTCCTAAAATGCCTGAACTATTGATAAGCTTGACTGACTAATGGATACATGTATCTATAACTCTTTTTTGTCAATATTACCAATGGGAGTCACCATTGGGATCATGTCTGAGAAAAACTGCCAATAACTCAATTTCATGACTTTTCAAGGTTCTTGTAAAAACATCCCCATAATTCAGTATATTCCCTGGTCTGCATCTGGGTTGTCATAAGGAAGATGGGAGAGTAATACAGTGGTGACTTTCTTTTTGGCTTTATAATTCCTCATTATACCCATAGTATGAGATATAGTTGTCAAAGAAATTGTGCGTATGTGTGTGTGTGTGTGTGTGTGTGTGTGTGTGTGTGTGTGTGTAAGTCCAATGTATGATGATCCAAAGAGGGCACATGTCTTGTGTGGATGCACATGTGCACACACATTAATAGCTAGCATTTATTGATATAGTGTTTTAAGGTTTACAGAGTACTTTATAAATAATGTTGCATTTTATTTTTGCAACAGCCATAGGAGGCAGGTGCTTTTATTATCCCCATTTGAAAAATGAGGAAAATGAGACAAAAGTGAAGCTATGTGCCCAGGATCACACAGCTAGTGAGTGTCTGAGGCATGTACACGTATGTATACATACCTATATATTGACCCCTCTAGATTGCCGCACAATTAATCTCAGTCATTTTTTAAAATGCTTGGAGAAATGATTTTGCCTTCTTTTTCTACGTCCTGTCATTTAAAGTCCTTGTATAATCTGTCCCTAATTTGCACACCCAACCTTATCTACCACTGCTCACCTTCTATACCACTAGGCCATTCTCATATTTCTCAGAATCGCATGCTTACTACCCATCTCTTCACCCTGGCTCTGAGTATCCCTTCTCTCCTTCCTTCCATAAGGCCTTTCCTGAATATTTCAGTCTCCCTCCAGCATGAACTCTCATAGCATTTTTATCTGTACCAGAAATGTACGTTAAGTGATGTTATGTTTTGAATTAGCTTTCTCTCTCATTCCAATATGGCTGCTGGACAAGGTATAGCAATTGATCATCCTTTTGTTGTCCTCATCATTCCTGTGATTTCCCTGGCCACCACTACCTTGTATGTATTGTCTCTTCCTGTTAATCACTCAATAAATAAACATTTATTAAGTGCCTATTATATGCCAGGCACTGTGCTATGAGCTAGAGATACAAAAAGAGACAAAAGACAGTCCCTACACTCAGGGGGTTCACAATCTAATGGGGGAAACAACGTGCAAATGAGTATGTGCAAATAAGCTATGTCCAATATAAATAGGAAAAAATTAAAAGAGGAAAGACATTAAGATGGCTTCAGAAAGGGTTCTTATAAAAAATAGGATTTTCATTGGCTCTTAAAGAAAGACAAGAAAGTCATTAGGTGAAGATGAGGAGGGAGAACATTCCAGGAATGGGAGACATGCAGAGAAAATGCTTCAATTAAAATGTAAGCGCTTTGAAGGCCCAGATTGTCATATTTTTAGTAACCTCAGTATGACGCATTCGAAGTGCTTAATAAATGCTTTTTATTGTTTCATTCATTGTTTCATTCATTCAAGATGGTTTCTGTGTGTACGTCACTGTACCTCCGTAACTACACTGAAATGTCCTTGAAGGCGGGGATTATGTTCTAGTCTTTTTCTTTTCCTTAATGGTAGGTAGGTAGGTACAGAGTAGCTATTCAACAAAGATCTGCTGAAATAGGGGTTTAGCAAAAAAAAAAAAAAATTGACATTCTGAATCCTTTTTTATAGGACTTAACTCCTTTCTGAAGGGATGAAAAATTTTAAGGTCCAGAATTAATTAAAGGAGTTATTCTCTTGTCTAGACAGTATATCCTGTATTGATACCTATGCCTAGAAGTTAGTATTTCCTATCTGGTAGAGAATGGGAAGGTTCCCATGGCATCTGCATTAAAGTTTTAATCTATGGTTTTATTTGGTACATCACCCCTCTTCTCAGGTTTTCCCTTGCCCTCAATTAGTGCACTGTGCTTCCTCAAATTATAAATCATAACTTAACAGTTGACATGTTGCTGTTTCCTCACCTCCCCCAATAGAGTATGCATTGACTAACTATGATCCTAGAGGACTGAGGATAAAGTATGCTACCCATCGCCTGACAGAGAAGTGATGGGTTAAATATGCAGAATGAGACACACATTTTTAGATACAATCTTTGTGGGAGTTTTTTTTTTTTTCACTTAACTTCTGTCTCTTTCTGTCTCTGTTTCTCTCATATATATATGTATATATATATATATATACATATATATATGTACATAGATACATTGCTAGCTAGCTAGATACTAGATAGAAAGACTTTTTTCCTGTGAGGAGAGGAGGTAGTTGAGAGAGAAAGCAAGTGTTTGTTAATTGAAACAAATAAAGACATAAGCGCTTTGAGAGTAGGTTTTGCTTTTGATTTTATTTTTGTGTTCTCAGTGCCTAGAAAAGTGCCTTCTCCTTTCGGGTCACAGCCCCTATGATTCCTTGGTATAGGGAATTCCTAGTGAGGGTCTTGTAGTCAGTAAATGAGTGGCATAGATGCTATTTGAGCTTAGATCTTCCAGATTTCTGTCCCTTGCCTTCCATTGATTAGTTTGTTTGGATTGAGTTGGATTGTTAAGAAGCATTTAATAGGCACCTTTTGTGTATCAGACACTGTGCTAAGCACCAAGGATGCAAGAAAGGCCCACTTCCACCACTCGCCCATACACAGGCCCTTTTCTCAAGAAGCTCAGATTCTAATGGAATGTAAACAGTTCAACTTTAGTAAGTCCCTTATGACTTCTCTTTGCTGTTCACCTTTTCATGCTTCTCTTCATTCTTGTGTTTGAAAGTCAAATTTTCTTTTCAGCTCTGGTCTTTTCATCAAGAATGCTTGAAAATCCTCTATTTCATTGAAAGACCAATTTTTCCCCTGAAGTATTATACTCAGTTTTGCTGGGTAGGTGATTCTTGGTTTTAGTCCTAGTTCTTTTGACTTCTGGAATATCCTATTCCATGCCCTTCGATCCCTTAATGTAGAAGCTGCTAGATCTTGTGTTATCCTGATTGTATTTCCACAATACTTGAATTGTTTCTTTCTAGCTGCTTGCAATATTTTCTCCTTAACCTGGGAACTCTGGAATTTGGCCACAATGTTCCTAGGAGTTTCTCTTTTTGGATCTCTTTCAGGCAGTGTTCTGTGGATTCCTTGAATATTTATTTTGCCCTCTGGTTCTAGAATCTCAGGGCAGTTTTCCTTGATAATTTCATGAAAGATGATATCTAAGCTCTTTTTTTGATCATGGATTTCAGGTAGTCCCATAATTTTTAAATTGTCTCTCCTGGATCTATTTTCCAGGTCAGTTGTTTTCCAATGAGATATTTCACATTATCTTCCATTTTTTCATTCTTTTGGTTTTGTTTTGTGATTTCTTGGTTTCTCATAAAGTCATTAGCCTCCATCTGTTCCATTCTAATTTTGAAAGAACTATTTTCTTCAGTGAGCTTTTGAATCTCCTTTTCCATTTGGCTAATTCTGCTTTTGAAAGCATTCTTCTCCTCATTGGCTTTTTGAACCTCTTTTGCCAATTGAGTTAGCCTATTTTTCAAGGTGTTATTTTCTTCAGCATTTTTTTGGGTCTCCTTTAGCAGGGTGCTGACCTGCTGTTCATGCTTTGACTTCATGTCTCTCATTTCTCTTCCCAGCTTTTCCTCCACCTCTCTAACTTGATTTTCAAAATTCTTTTTGAGCTCTTCCATGGCCTGAGCCCATTGGGTGGGCTGGGACACAGAAGCCTTGACTTCTGTGTCTTTGCCTGATGGTAAGCATTGTTCTTCCTCATCAGAAAGGAAGGGAGGAAATGCCTGTTCACCTAGAAAGTAACCTTCTATAGTCATTTCTTTTCCCTTTTCTGGGCATTTTCCCAGCCAGTGACTTGACCTCTGAATATTCTCCTCACACCCACCTCGCCTCCTGATCCTCCCAGCCAGCGCTTGGGGTTTGAGATTCAAATGCTGCTCCCCAGCCTCGGGGCTTCGGCAGGGGCAGGGCTGCTGTTCAGTGTGAGATTAAGTTCAGGTGCTCAGGTAGGGGCAGGGCTGCCTCTCAGGCTCAGTTCCCTCAGGGGGTTTATGCACAGACCTTCAACAATGGATCCAGGCTCCTGCCTGCTTGGGGAGCCCTGGTCTGCTGCTGCCTCAGCTTCTGCCTCCTGAGGGGGCCTGAGTTATGGGGGCACCCCACTCCCCTCTCGACCCACCAAAGAGACCCTCTCACCAACCCCCGTCACCTGTGGGTGGAGGGACCTGCGCGGCCGCTGGAGATCCCATCCCTGAAGCCTGCTCGGATCTGTTCCTCTTGGTGCCGCGGCCGCAGCAGGACTGGGCTGGGCTCCGTGTCTGCAGCATGACGGACCTTTTGCGAGAGGTTTGCAGGCCCCTCTGGAACAGAAATCTCCTTTGCCCCACTGTTCTGTGGCCTCTACTGCTCCAGAATTCGCCGTGAGTTACTTTATACAGATGTTCTATGGGTTGTGGGTTCGGAGCTATGTGTATGTGCGTCTTTCTACTCCACCATCTTGGCTCCGCCCCCTCAGATTCTAATGGAAGAGACAGCATGAGCATAAATTTGTATAAATAAGATATGTACAGGATAATTGGAGATAGCTAACTGGCACAGCAGATAATTCTTTAGGCCTGTAGTAAGGGAGACCTGAGTTCAAATCTATACCCAGATACCTACTAGCTGGGTTACCCTGGGCAAGTCACTGAATCTCTGCCTTCCTCAGTTTCCTCAACTGTAAAATGGGGGAAATAATAGCACCTACTTCCCAGGGTTATTGTGAGGATAAAATGAGATCCTGTGTATAAAATGCTTTACACAGCACCTAGAACATAGGAGGTGCTTTTCAATGCTTGTTTTCTTTCTTCCTTCTTTTTTTTCCTTCACTCCTTTTTTTCCTTCCTTAATTAGAAATAATCAACAGTGGGATGGTACTAGTGTAAAAGAGGGTCAGGAAAAGCTTCTTATAGAAAATAGGATTTTATCAGGGACTGGAGGGAAGCCAGGGATGCCAGGAGACAGATATGAGAGGGAAAGAATTCCAGGCATGGGGGACCTACAGCAAAAATGCACAGATTGTACTTTTCAGCCACAATGGGCAGGAGAGAGAGGGGAATGGGAAATTGGAACAGTGGCCAGCAGGAGAATCCAGTGTCCGCAGCTCTGCGCAATTCTTCCTGATGGCCTAGCGTTGTGGGATATTGCCTAACCTGCCTGCCTTGTCAGGCCTTGCCAGTTCCTGACCAAGCTGAATTCCAGCCACTCTCAGGCAGGTAAGGAAGCACCATTGTAAACATGATAATGGAGCTCTTTAAACACTATCAGTGGTAGTTTCTTTTTGTGTTCTTTCAGAGACTTTCAGAAAAGAACATACTTTGTTATCTGGGGCTGCATTTGCCTATCCTCCCACACAATACAGCAAATGCCTACATGACAGATGGGACAGGCTGCAGTCCCTAAAGCACATTGGTCTTACTGAATACTAGTGGGAAAACAATGCTTTAAAAGCCAACATCAAGTGCACCTAACCCTTTGCCCCATGAAGGTTCTCCAGTCGGGAGAGCCATTTGGAACACTCCCGGGTAATTATGAAATACAGCAGTAATGCATAAGGAAAAATAGATATAGTCTCTAGGGATGATATTTGCAAGAGAGTATCATATTCATGGGCATAATTTAGTAGAAAAACGTCTGAAAAGCTGTCTGAATGAGCTTCATCACCAGGTAGGCAGTAATTCCAATGAGAGGGGTGTATGGGGTGTTCAGGGGGGACTAGCACCTCTGTTGTAAGGGTTTGCCACACCCTTTTCAAGGTTGCTCATCCACCAGAATTCATATCTAACTCAATTTTCATCTGTGGCTCCAAGGAGCTACAGCATGTGAAGTAGCCACACCATCTCAGCCAATAAGCTAAACCAGGTTGAAGGTAACTGACAGTACTCAAACCCATCTGTGAGTTAAGGGTATATCTATCCCAAGATGTGAAGACTTCCCTCTGGCAAAATGGGTAAAATTAGAACAATATGTTCCAATAGTCATGAAGGCTCCTGAAGCAGGTGCTGTGGATCGCTTAGAGCTTGGTTAGACGTTGAAGACACCAAGGTCATCCACTGTATCCCAGGCTATCACCCATTGTCCTGACTTTTGTCTTATCACTGGACTTTGATGATTTTGGAAGAGAAGGTGAGGCTGATGACTTTATGCAACTCTGCCTTGCTTAAATCCAATTCACACTCAAGTCACCCAGTAATGTCATTGGTTCTCTTTGAAAGCAAAGGTTGAACATCTCCTGTGGGAGATGAAGCCATAGCCTCCTTCTGACACAGTGAGAACCAGGCTTACACAATGAGAACAAGAGAACTCCCTTCCTAAGTTCAAGTCCCTTCTCTCAGTAACATTGCGTTACTTTGGGGAAAGTCACTTAACCTCTAGGCAACTCTAAAGTGGTCCGGGCCTTTTGATGTGAGCAGTTGACCTGGTCAAAAGATGTAAAAGGACTTCAAAGAGTTTTGAAAAGATGGAGTTTGGGGAGAAAAAATAAATGGGTTCGGATGATAGACAGGGTGGCCAAATCTGCTAACAGTTTACCTGATCAATATGAGCTGGCTCTTTCCTTCCTTCCTTCCTTCCCTCCTTCCTTCCTTCCTTCCTTCCTTCCTTCTTTCCTTCCTTCCTTCCTTCCTTCCTTCCTTCCTTCCTTCCTTCCTTCCTTCCTTCCTTCCTTCCTTCTTTTTTTCTTTCTTTTCCTCTCTTTCTCTGAATTGGCACCTTCTTTAATTCCATATACGATACTCATCAAATTGTTTTCTATTCTTTATAGCTTCATTCTAGCAAGCCAATTTCCCAGGGAGAGAGAGCTCTCTCTTATAAAAACTCAAATTAATTCTGGTTGACAAAGATGAGAAAGGAAGGAAATAAGTCTACTAATACACTGCTGATGGAAGTGTGAATTGGTTTAGCCATTTTGGAAAACAATTCAGAATGTGTGCAAGAAAATCACTAAACTATTCATACTCTTTGACTTAGTAATCCTAAGAAAGTCAGGCAAAGAGTTCTCATATATGCCAAAATGTTTATAGTAGTGTTTTTTTTTTATTTTTTTGGAAGCAAAAACTGGAGACAAAGTGGGTACCTATCAGTTGGGGAATGGTAAAGCCAACTATAGCATATGGATATAATTAAATGTTATTGGGCTGGGAGAAGTTATGGATATGAGGAATTAAGAGAAAACCGAAGCAGGAGGAACATACATAGTTGCTACAATAATGTACATAAAGACCACACTGAGGGACATGCTGAATTTTTAATTCATTGTAAGGACTGGTGACCTTGATCTAGATAACAAACATATCCCTCTTCTTAGTAGAAAGTTTGGGAAAGGTGGGTACAGAACATTGCGTGTGTTGTCAGATGCAGTCGTTACATTATCTGGTTTGGCTTAATTATTTTTCTTTGTTACAAGAGAGGATTCAAGCTCCAGGTGCAGAGATAGGGAAGGTAGTATGCTGGAAAATGATTACTGTGTAAAAAGAAATTTCACTAATAAAATCTAAAAGAAATATATTAGCTCATGTACAAATTAGTCTATTTTTAGGAAATAGCAACCAGGTTTCTGAAAGTCTCCATACTCCTCTGAATAAGTGAATAATCAAGATGTTCCACTGTTGGTAAAGGGACTAGGGCTGGAACCTGGAAAATCTAGGCTCAAATCTCATCTCTGACTATTAATACCTGTATGAGTCTGGGCATCTCCAACCCTATCTTCTCATGTGTAAAATGAGAAGTTTGGATAAGATGACTTCTAAGGTTCTTTTCAGCTCTAAATCTGTGAACCTATAACCTACAAAGCTGTTAGTCTAAATTCTGGAGTGTACAGAGGTAATGGCACATTTGAGCCTTTTCCTGATCATTAACCTGTCATCCTGAATAGTAAACTTCCTATGGTGGAGCTTAAAGCACTATTTAAGAAACCAGTACATCCTAATCAGTCTGATTTCCTTCTTACCTGAGTCATTTCTTGTTTGACGTCACTTTGGGGAGCTTTGGTATCTCAGACAGCTAAGGTAACCAGGTCATTCAGTAACTTTCTTTCTTTCTCTTTTCTTTTCTTTTTTTTTTTTAAATTCCTAAAGGTGGTTAATGTCTGAGAATATCTTCTCTTTCTTCCTCAACTCATCCCTGCCATTCAAGTATGGGGAACAAGAAAGATAAATTGGGGGGGGGGGGGGTTTAGAAGGAAGTTGGGAGTATCCTAGGCCAGTGACCAAGCAGTGACCTGGAGTCAATATCTCAGGGAAGATAGCCTCAGGTACACCTTAAGGGTTTCTGGCTCTGAATTTAGAGCACAAGGAATGTGAAATAGTATCCTAATGACATGACAAAGTTAATATGGGTGGTATAGGATAGTGGAAAGACCACTGACAAGGCAAATAAAAACCTGGGTTCAAAGTCTGTCTCTAATATTTACTAGTTTTGTGATACTGGGGCATAGTCATGTGAAATCAGGTTTTTTTTTTTTTTGTTTGTTTGTTTGTTATTTCCCCTCATCTTTAAAGCATCTCTGGTATTGGTCTTATGGGAGTATTCTGAGGATCAGAGGAGGAAATTAATTTAAATTCCTTTCATTAAGTTTTTTTTTTTTTAATCTGAACTTGGTCCATCATATTGGTATAAGGATTTCCTGGGGAGGAAAACCCTTCTCCCAATAAATATAACCAATCATCCTGCAGTTTATGGTCACAGAGAGTTGCCCCAGGGCACTGAGCAGTTAACATGGCCAGTCTGTATTAGAAACATCTTGCTGATTGAAAGAACTGTTGTTCGGTCATTTCAGTTATGTCTGATTCTTTGTGGCCCATTTGGGGTTTTCTTGGCAAAGATACTGGAGGGCTTTGCCATTTCCTTCTCCAGCTCATTTTACAGATGAGGAAACTGGGACAAACAAGGGTGAAGTGACTTGCCCAAGGTCACATAGCTATTAAGTGTCTGAGGCCACATTTGAACTCAGGAAGATGAGTCTTTTTGACTCCAGGACTGGTATTCTACCTACTGTACCACCTATCTGCCAATCTATATTTATTTTATCTATAAATACCTCAATTATCTCTCAAACTTACTTATTTTAAATATAGAATCAAAAAGTAGGCCAAAAAAAAATCTTCTGGCCAAGCAAAATAAGTGTCATGAAGGCTGTGAATTAAAGTTTAATCATTTTACTTATGGGACAGAACCTGAGAATCTGACTCCATACCCAATTTACTTTTCCTTTGCATGATATTCCAATGAATTTGCTCTTCTGTTTACCTCCATAACAGATTAGAAGCTGTTAAATAAAAGTTGGAAAAGGAATCATTAAGGTAGCTTAACTGATAAACATGGAGGAGTGCCATGATACCAAGGGATGATACAGAAAAACAGGAAGACAAGACAAAATTTTGAAAAACCTTGATTAAATCTCCAGAAAAAACAGACCTCCATTTATCAGTGGGTGTCAAAGATCCTGTTGTACCTTGCTGAGGGGTTTCTTGTAACATACAGGCTATCCCTGAAGTCTTAAGCTTTAATAACAACTTATTAAGTGTTAGATGGTGGAGCTGCACTAAGACTTTTGGGACATCCTGTTTTTATGGTACATCACCAAAGTTCATCATAGTTATGACCCTGAGTTTTCAAGAAAAGCTATAGTCTCTGAACTGGTCTCCTCAACCAAGCTTTATCGTTCTCCATTTCATTATTCACACATCTGTTAAACTGATGTCCTTGAAATCCAGGAATGACCATTTCATTTCTTTCCTCAAGAAGCTTCAGTGGATTCCCATGGACTCTAGAATAAATTCAGACTTCTCCATTTGGCATTCAACATAATCTATCTATCCTTCTTTATCTATCTCCAACCTGTCTTTCCAGGCTGATTACATATTAGGCCCTTTACATACTCCATGCTTTGGCCAAAGTGAGTTACTTGTTGCTTCTGAGATACAACATTCCATGTCTTTGCAGAGGGTGGCCTTTATCTCTATGTAAAGGTAGAGTGATTGATTGACTCAACCCTACCTCACTTAAGTGGCTAGGTGGTACAGTGGATAGAGTGCTGGGTCTGGAGTCAGGAAGACCTGAGATGAAATCTGGCCTCAGAAATTTCCTAGCTGTGTGACCCTGGGCAAGGCATTTAACTCTTCATCTATAAAGTGAGCTAGAGAAGGATGCTTCTGGTATCTTTACCCAAAACAACAAAAACAACAAACAAACAAACAAACAAATGAGGTCTCAAAGAATTGGGACAAGACTGAAATGACTGAACAATACCCCACTTAAAGTAAGTGATAAGATACCCAATCAATCAACTCATTCATAGTCCATTCCTGAACTGGAATGAATGACCACAGCAAACAAAGACTAGTGCATAGCCTGAGAAAACTTGGCCATGCCCCAGGGATTGTCCATAAATTATCAAATGGAACAAGTGTGGTAGTCCAGAACACCCCTGAAAGAAGAAAGGTGATTAAGAGAATCAGCTGTGTTATAGACATCACAGCAAGCACCTGGGCTTGAGAGAAGTTTCAAGAAAAGATTGGATCTTTCCCCTCCTTTCCCTTTCAGTGTCTAATCCATGCAGTCTCTTTACCCAGTGGACCTCCCAGGGGTTTTAGATTATTCCCTATACTCAAAACAATCTAGTTTTTATAATAGGATGTTACACCAACAGCATGCTTCCTCTTTACCTCTGGCTCTTGAGAACCCCTAGCTTCCTTCAAAGCTCAGTTCACCTGAGTCTTGGTGTCACCTCCTAGAAGCAGCCTTTTGTGATTCCACCAGTTAGAGCTTTGTATACCTTAACTCTTCTACAAAAAATGTTTTGTATCTACAATGCACACAAAATTTACTTGTTTGTGTATTTGTTACTGCTCCTATTCCCCCTTCAGGTAAACTCTTTAATCACAAGAACTGCTTAGTTTTCATCTTTGTATTTCCAATGTCTAGGACAGTGCTGGCACACAGTAGGTGCTTAATAAATATCTGTTGCAGTGAGCTGAATTGATGTATTCTGCTTAAGAAGTCAGGGTATGTATGTTGCATTTTAGTTAGATTTTCATTTAAAATAATAGCTAGTATTCATTTTGCTTCAAGATTAAAAAGGATTTTAGATACATTAACTCATTCGATCTTCACAGCAGCCCTGTGAGGTAAGTGCAATTGTTACCCTTGTTTTACAAATAAGGAAACTGACAAGCACATGTTACATAGCTAGCAAGTGTTATAAGTTGAATTTGTATTCATGTTTTCCTAATTCCAGGTCTAATACTTAATTCCCTGGGCTATCTGAGTTTTCTCAGACTATCCACCAGTCTTAGTTTGCTGTGGTCATTCATTCCTGTTCAAAGACTACAGCCTATGAATGAATGGATTGATTGGGTATCTTATCAGTTACTTTAAGTGAAATAGCTTTCAGTTGTTTCAGTCTTGTCCCAGTTCTGTGTGACTTCATTTGTTTGTTTGTTTGTTTGTTGTTTTTGTTGTTTTGGGCAAAGATACTAGAAGGATTTGCCACTTCCTTCTTTAGCTCACTTTACAGTTGGGGAAACTGAGGCAAACAGCCTTGCCCAGGGTCACACAACTAGGTAGGAAGGAAGGAAGGAATAACAAGGTTTGTGGTTTAAAGGAGTAAACTGTCAAATCTCCAGAAAGCTCAATTTTCCAGAACAACACCTCCCCTAAAGATAGTCATATTCTACTATTATATTCACATGACATCATTTTACTTAGGATTTTTCTAAAACCTTTATTTATCAGGAAGAACAAAGACAAATAATTTTAATGACTCCTGATATTATGAACTTTTCACAAAACTAAAGAGTAATTGGTTTTTATATCCTCCTTCACTATCCCTATCCCTGGAGTCTTCAACTAGACAATTACAGGTGTGAAGCTAGCACCGAGCCTGGTCTCTCCAAGGCTCTAATTAGGAGCCCAAACTTAGAAGGTAAGAGACAAGGAGATCAACGGAGAAGCCCAGGAAGGAACTAGATTAGAAGCATTTCCAAAGTTACAAATGCCATGTTTAGAGAACTCTGGGATGGACACCTTATTTAGCCTTTACTGGTTTGCTAGCTGAAGCAGCCGACTGACACTTAAATTCAAAAGTTGATTTTCTCTTCCTCGTTCATTTTTCACAATTCAAATAGAGAATCCTTCAAAAAGCAGGGGAAAGGGAACCATGACTTGAGGTATGTATGGTTTCTCAGTTAATTGGAGGTGATTTAGTTTTACCCTGAGTAGCTTCTTTCCTCATCTGTAAAATGGGGATAATAATACTAATTTACTACCTTCTGGGGTTGTTTTGAGAGTAAGACGAGATAATATTTTTAATAATCCTCCAAATGCTACATAAATGCTAGTTATTGTTATTAACATTATTAATTATTGTAACCATCATTAGTTATCATTACCATGTTCATCATTATTAGTTATTAATATCATTATTAGTTATTAATGCCATGATCAATTATATAATTAATAATATTGATGGCTATTATTTTGTTATTGTAATCATTAATGGCTATTCTCATCATTGGTTATTGTTATCACCATAATCACCATTTTAGCTGTTATATTTTCAACATGAGTAAGATAATTAGCAATATAATTAGTAATAATGGTAATAGTGATTAACATTATTTTGTGACTATTATCATGATTAGTTTTTATTATTTGTCATTATTGCAATTATTATTAGTTATTATGATTAGTTGTTATTGTTGTACGTTGCAGTGGGGGGTAAATTACTGCCTAGGGTCTCCCCCAGCACCATACAGCTGTTAAGCGAGTGAGTTAGGATTTGAAGACAAATCCTTATTACTCCACATCTAAGCACTATGACCTCTGGCCTCACTGCAGCAAGCTGTCTTTCCTCACTGCAGACACCTTTCCTCTTTCAGATACCTACTAAAAGCAGCAAAGCTGGTGAAGGGCATAGTGTTGGAATCAGAAACACTCTGAGTTTCCCTTCTGACTTTCCGATGCTTGCTCTAGCCATGTGACCCTAGAGAAGTCTTAGCCTCAGTTTTTTCATCTGTAAAATGAGGGTAATAGAAGCATCTACCTTTTGCTGGATCAAATGAGATAATATTTGTAAAAAACAAAACAACAGCAAAAAAACAAAAAAAACAAAAACAAAACAACTTAGCACAGAGCCTGGAACACACTAGGCACTAAATAAATGTTCACTCCCTTCCCCTCTACCCATGTGAAGATCATAATATTTGCAAAGCACTTCACAAACCTTGAAGTGTTCTATAAATGCTAACTACTATTAAGCCCCATTTTTCTTCTTCTTAGGAACATCTTACTTGTCTAGAAATTCCCATATCCTTTTAAGCCTCACTAATTGGTGCCTCCTTACCTGTGACATCGGAGGTGGGAAAGTAATCATATATTGAATTGAATGAGACTGCCCCTCAGCCTAAGAAACAACTGTCCCTTCTTCACATCCCTAAATGGCCCTGTTCTGTGGGACCCCTGCTGAGTTCATTGGGAGGAGTGGAGGAGTTGTGAAACCCTGGCATAAGCAGATTGCTGATCAAGACTGTCAAAGGGTCCTTGCTCCCCTTCTTCCTCTTCCCGTGGTCTAAAGAGCATCCCACCCTGACTGCTCACTGTCCTGCCCTATCTTTATCTCTTTAAGGAAACTGCATTTTACAGTCTAATGGGGGAAGCAAAAGCAAACACTAGCTCCAGATTAGGGTGAACAAATAAATGTAATCTAAACTAGAGACAAGATAAATCCGAGATAATCACAGAGGGAAGGCTGTGGCTTTAAGGGTGATCAGAAAAGGTGTCTTGTAGAAGATAGGATTTTAGCTGGGACTTAAAGGAAGCCAGGGAAGCCCAAAGTTTGAGATGAGGAAGGAGAGCATTCCAGTCATGGGAGGAGAGCTTGGGAAAAATGCCTGACTTCATGGATTCTTATGGAATTCCCATTTTCTCTCTATCATGGTTGATGAAAATGCTTGTGTTTGTTTATGACTGTCAAGTTCATAAAAAAAAATAATCACAAAAAAATAAGTTTTACCTTTATGGAAAATATATGGCCCAGTTCCAGAGGCTCTGGCAATATTGTATAGCTGGACAGGAATTGGATCAGGAATTGGGAGACAATGGGGAATGACTCGTGTCTTTTCTGTCAGCCTCAGTTTCCTGATCTATAAAATGGTAAGGTTTAACTAGATGATCTCTAGGGTTCCTTCAAGTGCTAATGGTCTATACTTCTCAGAGTAAACTTGGCTTTAGAAAGACGTGTTTTTTCCCTGGTTCTAAAAAAACAAAAATTGCTAAGGACTTGGGCAACGAGAGTTATCTCCATTATAGCTGTGGATGAAACTTCTAGATGCACTACTGACTCAGATTTCAGCTTGGTGGACAGCATGGTCACTATGTACATAGTTGAGCCTCTTCTACTCACTAGGGAAACTCCTATAGCTGTGGGTTATTAGCTTCAGACCCATGTGAGAAAGAAGGGAAGATGACCTTTGTCTCTATGTTTGGGGGGGAGCTCAGACAAGAGAATCCCTAAGGGCACTGGAGATAACTGTAGTCTCCCTGGGCCTGCCCCCACCACCAGAGAATGTTTGAGGCAAAATGATGTAATGGATTTTGAAAAGAAAGGGCTTTGTGTGTGCAACCCATTAATGTGATTAGTGGGTAAAGGCATTTGCAATGTAAATGAAGCAATCAGGAGTCCTTTTGATTGGCATTTATTTCTCCTTTTATAGAGATAATATATATTGCAATATTATAACTCTTAATAATTTTGGTTATAAAATATGTGGAGCTTTAAACTGCCTGGAAGAAAATACAGATAATTAATATTAATGGACATAGAAGTAAGTATACAACAGGCATGAATAATATACTTTTTATTTATATGGTGGTTATTTTAACTTGTTGGAAAATAATATCTGCCTTATTATTAGGGGTATTGTAATACCAAGAGTATATTATGTGATTGACATAAAAACAAGAAATTCCAGATAATTCCAAATTCTATCAATTTCTTCATTTAAATTCAAACAGGAAATGGCCACTGGACACCACACTCAAAGCAAAGACTTTAACTGAAAGTGTATACTGTCCAATGGCAATTCAAAAGAATAAAAAATGAATATGTCTGTCTCTAAAAAAAAGCCAGGCAAGTGAGAGTGCATATATCATCATGATAAGAATATTTCTTATGTGTGCAGTATATGGAATGAAGCAGTTTGGAGCACGTCAGCAAAAATATAGTTTTAATAAGCATATGCGTATGCATTGTTATGGAGAAACAAGCTCCACTTGGATGGAAAATTCACATCTCTTAGATTTTAACACTTGTGAAATTACAAAATGTTCCACCACCTAGTCCTCAGCCTCACACAAAACCTACCTTCCTTAAGTGCCTTTTCACTCTCCAAATTAAGTTCGAACAATTGGACAAAATGGCACTGTGACATGGCCAAGGTCAGTTAGAATCTGGGTCCTTAACCACAATATTTGTATTTTTCTAGAACTTTGGAATTTACAAAGAACTTTTACCTTGCTTATCTCACCCCAACCAGATGGGGCAGGTAGGATGGATGTCTTTAGTTATTCATATTTTATTTAGAATATTGATAAGCTGGAGTCTCTCCAGAAGTGGCAGCCAGGATGGGAAAAGAACTCTAAACTATGCTCTATGAAGATTGGCCTGGGGAACTAGTGGGGTTTAGCCTGGAGAAGAGATGACTAAGGGGATCATCATAGCTGTCTTCAGATATTTGAAAGGTTGTCATATGGAAGAGGTATTAGATTTATTCTGCTTGGCTCCAGAGGACAGAACTATGAATAATATATGGAAGTTACAGGGCAGTAGATTTTGACTTAATATAAGTATAGCCTTCAATGCAATAGGCTTCTACTACACAGCAGTATTTCAGATCTTTAGGTGCCAAAGGATGCCTAGAATATGGAATGGTAAATGCCAGGCTTTTCATAAAGTGAAAAGCTTGACACAACTTTTCTGCTTTTATATCAGTTGCCATTTGCTAAGGATTACAAAGCACTTTCCTATTAGGTAAATAGTCTTAAGTATAATTATCTGCATTTTACTGATAAAGTAAGCAGAAAGGAAAAGATACTTCAGAGAGTCAGCACCAATAACTATCAGAGCTGGGAACTGAACCCCACAGCAGGATGCAACCTTCTTGAAGCAGAGATCATTTCATTTTTGTCTCTCAGTCCTAGAAACTAGTGCAGTGTCTGACACGCAGTAGTGAACACTCAATAAAATATTTATTGAAATGAATTCTCAGATCTCCATTTTACAGACAAGAAAAATGAGCATTGTCATCATTACATGACTCACCCAGAGTTACAGAACTATTGAGATAGAGAAATCAAGACAAGATTATTTAAAATATCCCTCGATCTAAGGGAGCATCACTACCCTGAACCACAGTGTCCTCTGGCATATGTAGCTAAAAACACATCAGTTGAGTGTCCCTCAATCTTAACACAATAATCTATATATTACTTAAGAACAATATAGTGTCTTTTAATATCATTGTGAAATGTCTATGATATCTATGCCTATGTTCAACTTGGTCAGGTCGGTCAAACAGAAGTATAAGGTTAAAAGTGGAAAGACATTTAGACTGGAAACCAGAAGATCTAAATTCAAATCCTGGCCCTGTCAACTAGCTACGTGACCTTAGGTAAGTCATTTAACTTCATATAATAAATGAAAGATCCAGTCTGAATTCTCTCAAAGTCGCTTCCAGCTAAAAATTCCATCACTGAGTGAAATCCAAACACTTTCCTTCCCATAGTATCAAATACTCTCTCACTGCTAGTCCCTTCCCATCTGTCTCCATATATATATCTTTGGATCTCTTCAGTCTTCTAAGGGCTGATGAAGGTGGAGGAGGTGTTAGTTCCTGACCAGTCGCTGTCTTTTTTCTCCCCTTTCTAGTCCCACCTCTCCGTCCCTATATGCTTAAAAAAAAGCATAAAGATTGTTTATGTCTTATTACCCCTTTAGGAAGTATACAGAGGTTCCCTTTGATATGATTAGAGAAACCAACTAGCTATTGGCTGTCCAAACACAGTTCATGTGGCTGATTTTATTGTAAAGGACATATCCTCTAGGTATCAGAGACCTAGGTGCAGGAAGCAGTTTCATGGAGCATATCCTCTGGCAACAGATACGTGTTCAAGAAAGAACTAGCCCTGGTAGGGAGGAATTGAGCTTAGAGAAGAGTTAAGATTCAGAAAAGATGCTCTAGCTAGGTTGAAGCAAGATGAGGAAACCACAGGAAGAGAAAAGAGAAAAGACATTGGGATTCTACTGTACAGGAAGTGTATGATGCCTTGGCTACATGTACTCCTCATGTTTTCTGCCTCATTGATAATTTAATGTTTAATTTACGTTTATGTCCTACTCTTCCCACTGATTGTGTGGATTTGTAGAAAAGTGAGCCCCAGGTTTATGGAAGAAATATTTCGTAGCTTCTATCCCTGCTATCTTAGTAAATACCTTTGCTTTGAGTTCACTCTTATCTATTAACCATTAGTGAGAATGCTACTGGGGGCTCATGAATTATAGTTATATAAATACAGACTTTGAAGAACATTGTTGAATCTAGAGTAGCTAATCTTCTTTCCCCCCCAGCAGGGGAGCAGAGGGGAGAGGTAGGGGGATATTAAGGGGTATATAGTGGGGAGGGGAATCTGCAAGCCTGAGAGCCAGGGAGGTAGTCTCTGAGGAGCTATTACGCTTAAAATGACCTGCTTTTGGCCTTTCAATTCTATATAGAAACCACCTCATTTCTCTCCTTTCCTTTATTGCTTACCCTTTTGATAAAGTTTATACCCAATACTTCTACTTCTTCAACAGAAGGAAGGAAACAAGTGTTTATAGGTAGTTAACCTACTCTTTTCCAGGCACTGTGCTGAGCACTTTTCAAATATTACCTCATTGGATTCTTATAACAATCTGGTGAAGTAGGTATCATCATTATCCCTCTATTAGAGTTGAAAAAACAGAGACAGACAACAGTTAAGTGACTCACAGCCACAGCTGGTAAGTGTCTGAGGCTGGATTTATTGCACAGCTGCCCAGGCCCCACTTTTTCCTTAGCCTCTCACAATTAGGCTTTCAGATCAAAATGGCATTTCAAAGTTCCCACTCACCAAACTCAGTTTCCATTTTTTAGTCTTTTTTAGTCTTCATCCAGTCCAGCTTGATATTGCTGTCCATATCTTCCTGGATATGTTCTCTCTAGTTATCTTCCCTGCCATCCATAGGGATACAATGGATAGATCATTAGTACAAGAGTCAGGAGGACCTGAGTTCAAATTTCACCTCAGACACTGGACACTCACTAGCTGTGTGACCTTGAGCAAGTCACTTAACCCTAATTGCCTCATCCTGGGTCATCTCCAGTCATCCTGATGAATATCTGGTCACTGGATGCAGATGGCTCTGGAGGAGGAGTGAGGCTGGTAACCTGCATAGCCCTCCCTCACTCAAAACAAAGTCAAGTGCAAGTCATGTCATCATTTCTCGGATGGCATGATCTTCTTTAGCAATGAAGGACACGCACACTCACCTAATCCTCTTTCAATCTGCCTAATTTCTCTTCCCTCTCTCTGCTTTAGCAGCTCCTCATTTTCTTCCTATTCCCTTTATCTGGGTGCTCCCCAAGATTTTGTCTTTTAATTCAGCAAGAATTTAATAAGTGCCTAAGATGTATCAGACCCAATGCCAAGCATTGAGGAGGCAAAGGCAAAAATAGAAACAGTCCCTGTCCTCAAAGGACTTACATTCTATTTTCTCTCCTTTGCTAGTCTCATTCATGCTTATGGTTTCATTGGCCACCAGTATAGCTCTCAAACATTCATCCTCAGCCCACGGCCTGAGTCATGGAGAAAGGATTGGAGAAATGTTCTCTCCCCTATTAGAATGCAAATTCCTTCTAAATAGTAATGATTTCATTCTTTTATTTATATTCATTTGCCTAGCAGGGTGACTGGCTCCTAGTTCATGCTTATTAAATGCTTGTTGGTTGATTGATTGAACTCTAGTGCCCCCCTCCCCCCGCCCCTGCCGAAAGCTCCAAGAGACTATCTTCCCCCAGGCACTTCCAACTCACTGTATCCCAAATCAGCTCTTACTGTTCTCTCCTAAAAAATCTCTTCTTGCCCCTAACTTTTCCATTCCTGTCTTTACCTGAACTCCCATGTTGACACTAGTGGTATCAGAGACACTTCTACTCTCATGTCCATTTGGCAAGTACTCAATTCCACCTGTGAAACTCCTTTCAGATTTGTCCTGTCCACCCTATCCCCACTGCTCTCATAGTTTGGCCAACAATAGATCCCAGACCAGGCCTCAGTTGGTCAGTGTTTGAACCCTGATGGCTCAGAGTGAGCATAAATAGCAATTGTTCCTGTTTCGGCCTGAAACTGTGAGGTCTTTCCTTCCTAGATCATTTTGTTTTTGTTTTTGTTCTTGTTTTTGACTAGGGAAAAGAGGTCATTCTTTGCCTGATTTCTTAGGTAGCCTTCATCACTGAATGGGTGCAGCCTTAGTCAAACTGAGACTTGGGAAAGACCTTAACTTTAAAAGACCACTACATCCGGGGCCATCTCCAATTGTCCTGATCTGTATCTTGCCTCTGGACCCACATGGCTCCAGAGGATAAAGTGAGACTGGTGACTTTGCACAGTACTCCGTCACTTAAATCTAATTCATTTAAAAGTCATGGTATCACCTTCCTGAATGAAGGACAAAAGACAAGAAGCTACCACCTTAAGGCAGACTCTCATTACCATACCTGCCTGGGCTGTTACAGGGCCTCATTATAAAATCTTTCCACCTCATCTTTCTCTCTTCTTTATTCTATCCATTTGACCACAGTGGGAATAATCTTTCTTGTGATCAAATGAGATAATGAATGCAAAATACTTTGTAAATCTTAAAGTGCTATATAAAAGCTAACTATTGTGTCATTATTTTCTAGAAGATTATTGGATTGGAAGGTTTGTCAATTTACAACTGAAAGGGACACTGTCAAATCACTCCAATACTCAACGTCTTGGTGATTCCTGATTGTTTACTAATTAAATTCAGAATTTTCTATTTAGAATTCAACGTTTCTAAAACCTCATGTCACTCTACCTTTCTAGGCTTCCTTCAGATTGCTCCCCCTACATCTAAGGGGGGACTCCAGTCAAACTTAAACACCTCGGTAGGCATGAAATAAATATTTATTGAATGAATTCTCAAGGTCTATATTTTACTGATAAATTAACTGAAGATTAGCCTCACTATAAGACTTGCCTAGGGAAACACAGCTATTAAGTCAGAGAAGCCAGAACTAGAGTCCAGGTTTTCAGTTATGATGATTCAAAATATCCAAAATACTAAGGGAACACCACTACACTGAAGCAAGATGTCTCTGGCATACATGGAAATCAGTTGAAGTGGCACTCTTCACCTTGATTCAATAATCTATGTGCTATTTAAAATAATTTAGTATCTTTTTGAAATCTTTATGCCTATATTCAACTTGGTAAAGTCAAATAGAAGCTAAAGGTGATCTGTAATTGTCCTGTACATCATTATTTGTGTACCCCAAAGAACCTGCTGCCACTACCGGACTCCTCTTTTGTAGTGCATCTCTCCTTGATGGATGCCTTTAATGATGCCATCCAATCTAAGGGTTTTAGAACACTACAGCTTGTGCTTATAAGCATGATATTTTCCAGTCTTACTTCAATAAATCTGCTCCTAAACTATGTGCTCTCTCATATCTTCGAAAAAGCAGAAATTTCAGGGGTTCACAACCACAGTATAAGACAATGTCAAAAGCTATAGCTAAGTGCATTAAAAAAACAAAACAAAACCCAGCAACAGCATAATCCCTAGAGTTTGCTTTGTTTAAATTTGTACAGCAGCTACATTGTAATTGTCGTCCTTAACTGCACATCTTCCTGTTAATTGGTGGCACTCTGCAGTGAAGTGACCCATCTCCTTCAGACTCAATCACATTTTCTCTCTGAATCCCCCATTCAATCTGTGTCCCTTCTGACCTGAGCCTCTCATTTTGAATTTGAGATTCTCTATTTCCATACTGTATGTGCTTCCCACCCCAGATTCATCATCTCTTTCTATCCTGCTTTGTGGTTTATAATTTCTTTTCCATTCTCAATTCACTGGCTTGTAGCTATCCCTTATTGCAAGTCATCCTCCTCATTTATGACCCTTTCCCAATCGGACCAAGTTATTTTGAATTCAAATCCTTGGGCCCAACATCCTAATCCTTTAAGAAGAAACCCCAGGATGGTTGAGTAAGTGATGCGATGAACTCTGGAAAAATTCAGTGTGGAGGGACCAACTAATTCTCTAATAATGGAAGGTTTATTATATTATTTACTTCTCAACACTCAGGGAAGAGTAGAGAAATTGGTAAATTCACGGACAGTTCAATATACAAGCATATATTAAAGGTTCTTTCGCTGCTGTTGTTTCTAAGATAACATACGGAACCAGCAGAGGCATGGTCTGTAACCTGGAGGATATTCCCATCTAGTTAGGAGGAAAACAAGGAAGTATGAATAAATACAGTAGAGAGCATAAATGAATGGATGAATAGATAAATAAATAAATGAACGAGCAAATAAAAATAAATAAATGAAAGCAAATGAAAGTGAATGGGAAAGGTGAGACACTAAATAGGAAGTAGAAATTAATGAGTTAGCATTTGTTAAAGACCTTTATGTGGCAGGCATTATGCAAAGAAAAAAAAGTGAGTTTGTAGGTCTTCAAAGAATTTATATCCTCTACTAATGCTTTAAGCAAATAAAACTAATTTTTAACCTAATAGACTGTGACTTGATTATAATCCATTAGCAATCATTAATCAATTAAATTCTCTATGTACCTCACATATATGAGGTGAGCTGATACTTTGATATGGAACAAAGATGTCATATGGATCTGAGCCTCTGGGGCAAATTTAACTATAAGAATGGAGTGGCATATCCTAGGGATAATGATTTGTGTTCCATAGAGGCTGTGAGGTCAGGAAGGCAGATAAGGACAGAAAAGGGGTCAAGGAGCCTATCCCCTTCTCCTCTCCTGACCTCAGTGGCCATTGCTCCTTAGTTGTCTCCCTAATGGTGACACAGTCCAATGGAAAACCACGAGGCCAGTCTTTGGACCACAGGGAGAAGGAAGCTAAGCCCTGGCTGCTTGGCCTGGTTAAGATTGACATAGAATGACCGCTGATCAAAGCATAAATCCTCCTTTGTTGCCTCCCTCACTTATTTTTATAAATGCAGAACATTCAGATATCCTAAGCAAACCAACTCCAAATGTAGTCTCTGTCCTTGGTGCTTAGGCAGACTATAATATTATCAGCTGACATATCCAAAGGGTTTATGTAAATGTGACTAAATGCAAAAAGTAGCTAGAGACAAGCTACAGAAAGACAAGAAAAATATTTGTGCCATTCTTAAAAGATGTGCTTTAAAAAATGACCCCCAAACTGCAGAGATACAATTTAGCATGAATCTAGTTAGCCAGAAATTTCTTTTGCAAAATAATTAGTCTCTGAGTCAGTTTTTAATCTCTCTCTAATGAGACCCCCTACAATCATTACTGATAGCATCAAATTAGAAATTGATCTATAATTAATAAGACTTATAATGCCAGTGCCTTGAAGATGAAAGGGGCCTTTGGGTAGTTGAAAAAAAGTTCAGGTAGAAGTTTTTAATTGTCTTATTTGTCCCTATGCTAGCATCCTCTTTGAAAACGATACTGAAGTAGCAGGGAAGTGGGTGGTGCAGAATGGGAGGTGTCCTTCTATGTCACTGAGGCAGAAGACTGGCTTCTTCTGGAGGGCTCCACCTAAACCCTGAGGTGTGCCTCAGGGCTGTTCTGAATTTTTAAATATCTGTATTTCTGCCTTTGGCCTTAGGCTATTGGTGTATCAGGGCTACTTTGGGGAAAGTGGCAGTATCCTGGGTTGGATGAATTTGGTTAACTTGGCTTTATCTAAGTTCCTTTGGAAGAAACCCCAAAACCAAGTCATTCCTCTCCACCTTGACCCTCTTCTAGCCCCCAGCCATATTGCAACCCAAGGGATTTCTTTACCCTGTAGCTCCCTGCTTAGAGGGGAGGAAAGGAATATTTGCTGATTGATTAAAATCTAATTTTCTATTCTACAGTTTATGCAGCAGGAGAGAAGAAAACATCATGGAGACTTATTATTCCAAAAATGAAGATGACTTCTGTATTATGATGAGGCTCATGTATCAATTTGTTTTAAATCGAATCAGTGGAATCAACATGGAAATAAGCTCCGTGAATTAATTTATTTTATGAGATCTAAGTGAAAGCTTGCAGTGCTTTGTTTAAAACTTTCTAGATTTGGCCTGGACCAATCTGCTATTAAAGACAAATAAATAAATAAATAGATAGATAAATTTTAAAAACATGTTCAGGCTTCATGGTCCATCTGTGGCAATTTTGCAGTATCTAGAAGTAGAGTTAGATCAGTGATGGCTACTGTGGGTTTGGGGATATCCCATGGGTTGTCAACTAGTCTCAAAGGGGGTGGTGAAATTCTCCCCAAAATAAGAACAATTCTTCAGACCTAAATTAATATTAATTTGCTTTTCTATTTTTTTTTAGTCATCACTTTTCAGAGGAGGGGAGAGAAATTTATATGCCATTAAACAGACAACTAGAAGGGGTAACAAAACTGTTTAAAGGCTGGGAATCAGTAACTTAGGAATGAGTTTACCATGTGCCCTGATTCAGTTGTGTGTATTCAGGGTGTGAAGGGCAGCAACTGGGGTGCAAAGAACCAAGGGGGTGAGCCAACATATTATGATTAAAGCTGGTTCTCTCTCCGGAGAGCAATTATCTGGTTCATTGGCTCTAATGGAAAGGTGGGGTTGCTTCGCCCCTTTACTTGCAGCTGAGTTCCTATTTATTCACAGTAGCTGAAATGCCTGCATCCCTAGCCAGGAACTATCCAGTTAAAGGGAGAGTTGTGGGCCAGAGATGAGGAACTGATGCATAGAAACTGAGGTTCTCACAATTGTGCTTAGAAGATTTCTGCAAAATCAAGTAATTTTAAATTGTACTTTATGATCATACTATTTAAAGGGTTGAATTATTTTGAAAAGTAAAGATTCATAAAATAGTAAGGCTAGAAAGGACTTCAGAGAAAGAGAGTCTCTTTTGCTTCCCTCATTTTACCAAGAGACAGTATGTATGGCCTAGTGAAAAGTGAACTGAACTCAAACTTGAATTCTGACTGTCACTTTCTAGCTGTATAAATATGGGCAAATCAGTTTCACTGGGCCACAGCTTATTCATCTGTAAAATGTAGAGAATATTGTTTTAGGACTTGTACTTAGTCTTGTCATGAGAATCAATGAATCTTGGGATTCCAAACCTAACGAGCTAGGAATCCATTCTACAGTACATTTGACAAGTGAACAATCATCAGGCCTTCCCTTGAAGACCACCCCATAAGGGGGAACTTCACTATTTAATGAAGCAACTTGTTACATATTTGTAAACTTTAATATAAAATTTTTCCTCTCATCATGCCCCAAAGTGCTTCTTTGTCACTTCTACCTGTTGCTCTTTTGGGGGCAGAACATATCAAATGCCTTTCCATGGTACAACCCTTTAAATACTTGAAGATGGTTATCATTTCCTCTCCCCACCCCAGAAATCTTCTCCAGGACTAACCCATACAGTTCCTCCAAACAATCTTCAGGGTTTATACCTTCAAGGACCTTCTGACATCAAATATTGGCTGGCAGCAGAGTTCCTTTCAGGATTGTTGTGTAGAAGCAGTGTGAGACTAGGAAGGGGCATAGACATAGGCTAAAGGGATCATTAGAGGGGAGCAGGATGTCTCGAAGAGAGGAAGGTTGTAGGAAGACAATGTGGGTTAGTCCTTGGTGATATGAGAAAGGGAAGGGGACTATGACAGTAGACAAGGTGCCCAGTTTGATACGCCTTGTCAAGCCTTCCATTAGATGTTCCATCTTCATCCCACTCCCAAAACTGATGCAAATAGACAGGACAGAACACCACTAAAAAACCACAGCTTCTTTGAACATCTATTTTCTTTGGACCTGCAGAACAGGCTTGGTACCTAGACTGAGAAAGAAAGGGAGCTTACTCTAGATCATCAAGGAAAGCTGTGGTGGGGTTAACGTTTTACAGAGTGAGGAGGTATTAATTAGGCGATGATAAGTCCTTCCCTATAAATGCTGAGCGATTAGACCACAACACATTTCACCAAATTAATGATTTGTGTTTTATTACATAACACATTGTTAATAAATAATGGTTAATGGATTTGTCTCACTTCACTCCATTAATATTTTTCATTATATATACTCAGCAAAATTGATTGTTACTTGGAAGTAAAACTGAGAGAGAAAAAGAGAGAGACAGAAGGGGAGGGGGATAGCTCAATAACAACAAAATAAAACAAATGCTCATAAAACAAAATAACAAGATTAAGTCCTAATAGTATAAATGGAAAGAAACTACCCACTCCCTGTGTAACCTTAACCAAGTCAAATTTCCCTGAGCCTTATGAGTTTTTTCATTTTTAAAATGAAGAGTTTGAACTAGGTGACCTCTAAAGTCTTAACAGAGACTTGAGACATATATGTATGTACACATACATATAGATATATTTTGTGTATGTATGTACTTGTCTGTGTATATCTACACATGAACACATATATGTATGTATTACTATGTGTATATCTATATATATGTGTGTGTATCTATGTTTATCTATCATGTATCTATCTATTTGGGGTTCATAACCTTTTTTGTGTTACGGACCTCTTCATAGTCTGGTGAAACCTATGGATCCCTTCTTGGAAAAAATATCTTTAAAGTTAGCTAGGTGGTGAAGCGGATAGCCTGCTGGGCCTGGAGTCGGAAAATCTTGAGTTCAAATCTTGTTTCAGATACGAGCTGTATGACCATATTCGAGTTCCTTAGCCTGTCTGCCTCAGTTTTCTCATCTGTAAAATGTGCACAGTGACACCAGCTATTCTGCAGGCTGTTGTGAGGGTAAAACGAGATATTGGTAAAGTGCATTGCAAGCTCTAAAGTGCTACATTAATATACATGTAGTACAAAGCGCTATATAATATAGTAAATACTAATACAGAGTACTATGTAGAACAGCTGTTATTAAATACACAAAATAAAATGCATAGATTTATGATGGAAATCAATTATACTGAAATACAATTACTGATGTATACGACATACAAATATGTGTGTGTGTGCATGTTTGTAAAACAAGTTCATGGACCCCAGGTTAAGATCCCCTATATGTTGCTATAAGGTGGGTAAAACATTCTTCCTGTATTACCTCTTGATTCTCACAATAACCCACTGAGGTAGGTGTTTTTGTTATCCCCATTTCTTCAGCTGAGGAAACTGAGACCCTGAGATGTTACATGAATTTCCCAGGGTGACACAGATAGTAAGTTTCTGAGAAGGGATTTGAACGTGAGTCTTCTTGACTTCCAGTCCAACACATCATGAACTGATCTAAGCTGTCTCTTCAAGCAAAAGAAATCAAAAAAAGCAACAAAAAAACCATCTCCAAAAAAATACTAACTCAAAAGCTATGATCCCAAGATGAAAGTGAATGCACGTCCTCGGCTGGCAGTGGAGAGTTAGTGGCCTGCTTGCTGGAGGACACAGGAGGCCTGACTTCTCTGTTGGCCAGATCCCCTGCCTGGAGCCGGACACCTTTGTGAGCTCCTGAAATCAGTGCTGCTGAGGCTGAGCCAGGCCTTGACGATTTTTTTTTTTATCGTTGTTTAATATGGAAATTTACCAAGAACCAGGTCACACAAATTCCTAGTTCTGACATGAAAAAATTGAATTAGAAAATAGCTAAAGAAGAGATATTCATGAAGCTCCTGCTTTTGGGGAGGTATACAGAAGGACATGATTCCCAGTATCTGTTAGTCAGTAGCTACAGACAGTGTGAGGCAAACAGTAACAGCACAGTGGTAATTCAGAGAAAATAGGCTGAGTGACTTATTGCATGTTGGTTTTGAGCCTGCAAATCTGTTTTCTAAAGTACAGCAAGGATAAAGCCACAGAAGAAATGGCTGGCTTTCTGCCTCTGCCAGAGCTGTCTTATTCAGGGCAAGGAGGGGAAAGTGAAGCTGAGAGGGGAGGGCCACTGTCTCTGCATATATTTCAGCAACCAGTTTTGTATTTATTAGACTTCCACTTCTACCTCAAATTAGTGAAGAATATCCATTAACATACTCAGACATCAAATTGATTATGTATCTCTATTGCTTCTCTAAAGAATATATGTATATATTGAATTAAAACCACTGCCTTTCTGAGGACAAAGGCAATTCACAGAGACCTTTAATAGGGCTGTTTTCCTTTGTTAGGAAGACAGCAATTAACAGGTTTCTAATGGAACAAAGACTTCCTAGGATAAGCACAACAGGATAATAGGAAGGTGTCTTCCATTTGATTTCCAAACCTGATGTGTGAGAGGTGTGTGTGTGTGTGAGTGTGTGTGTGCGCGTGTGTGTGCATGTGTGCATGCATGTGTGTGCATGTTTTCAAAGACTTGCCCTGATGTTTTACAGTGGGAAGGGATTTGACATCACAGGATGTAGTCTCAAACCTCACCTCTACCAATTACCGCTTAGGTGACCTTGAGCAGGTTACTTAGTTCTCTGAACCTCAGTTTCTTCATCTGTAAAATGATGACCTCTAGGGTCCTTCCTGTCTCTAGCTCTATGACTTTATAAGTGCTACTAGCCTCGTCATGCCCTTGCTTCTGCCAACTAGTTCTTTCTCTGCTCGTAAGCATCTGAAATTAATTTTGTATGTATTATTAGAATGCTCCAAAAACATAAATTTTAAAATCCCAGCCCTTTCTAAGGGAACCTTTATCCCCTTTTCTTCAGAAAGCAATGATGAGTAAGATATTTAAGGGAAATCTGTAATTACTTCTTGGAAATTCAGTTGTATCCAGTTGGGAAATTAGTATGGTTGTGTGCATGTTTTTAAAAAGTGGGTTTCCGGTTTCTGATGTTTATGAATGGCACTCTCCTTTCTCCTCCAAACCTCCTACCTCTTCTCCCTCACCCCTTGCCCATCCACAGAACATTCAGAGTGTAAAAAATAAAGATAAATGTTGTCCGGGTATCTGTGGAATTTTCTTCAGGAAGAGAAACTAGGGAAATTAACTCTTAAACATATTGTGTCCAAGGTCATAGAAACGGAGCTAGAAAACAGAAGACAGGGCTCCCAGTAGCAATCCTCAGCTCTACCCACATTTGGGGGGGGAGGTGGCAATATAGTCAACCACCTAAGGAACATGCAGAATTGGCAAAAAGACTTTCTGGGAAGGAAATGAGAGCATCTTTATGTATAAAATTAGATGTGGGCCTTGACTTGGACTGCCTTCCAACATTATTCCCCAGTATTCTTTAACATTTAGCCACCCCTCTACCTTCTGGAGAGATCAGATTAATACACACTCAAACTCAACCCAATCAAAACCAAACTCATTATATGACTCTCTCAAAATGGCTCCCCTTGCCAGCTATCCTATTTTCTTTAATAGTATCACCATTCTTTCAGTCTCACAGGCTAGAAATCTCCATGTCATCTTCTATATTTTCCTTGGTTTAATCTTTCACTGAGTGCCAAGTTCTGATACTTTTTTCCTTCAAAATGTGTTCTGTCTGTCCCCACCTGTCCCATTCCTTTTGCTGCCATCTTGGTCTAGGTCAGAAACAGAATTCTGTTTCTCTGATTCTAGTTGATTCACCTTTGACCTCATAGGCATGCTGGTAAATATTTAACAACCAGATCTGGGGGGGAAGGGGCAGTATATTCATGACACACTTTTAAGTTTAATCTCTATTATTAACCTTTTCCCATCACTTTTCTAAGAATAAATAATCAACAAAACAACAAACCAGTCTCCAAGTTTGTTAATTCCAAGGCATAAATGCTCACTCTGGAAATTTAATAAGAGGCTGTGAAGAACCAGTCTGAGCTAGCTCCAGCATGCCCCTGCTGGACCTTCTCCCCAGTCTACTTACTAATGGCTCTAAGATTAATCATCTACCTACCTTCAGTTCTAATCTATGTAAAATATCATCTCCCTAATGTTAGTTCATATACAATGGCTCCCTGACACTGCTTTTTCAATTCCAAATTCTTCTGACTGGTTTTCTGGACCCTCCATATTCTGTTCCCCATCTGTATCCCCAAGCTTTTTTAATTTTTTAAGTTCTTGAAAGGAGCTCTGAGTGTGGAAATTTTCTGTACTGCAGATTGAGATGTTAACATAGTCCTAGAAAGTAGACTGGGGATTGTCCATGACTACAGAGCTGTGTTTGAGGAAAAACTTTGACCAACGTCTTGCAACTCCAAAGCCAGCCTTCTCTCCTCTCCCATGACTCATTTCTAACATTATTTCTATCATTCTCTAGTATTTATACCTTCTCATTATCCTCTTCATATGCTATGATAATTCCTACTTCCAGACCTTTGTGTATGCTGTTTCTGTCTGCCTATAATGCTCTCCTCTCTGTTCGCTGCTTGTCTAAATCTTATCCATTTTTCAAGACCCATCCCATGGGTCACCAACCACGGGAAGATGAAAAAGACTTTGATGACTACTCAAATATATCGTCACCTTTCTCTGAACTCTGATTACATTTAGGTATAGTTGTTTTTTAAAGAGGTGAATAGAGCACTGAGTTTGGAATCAGAAAGACGCATCTTCCTGAATTCAAATCTGGCTTCAGACGCTTGGGAGCTGTGTGACCTTGGGCAAGTCACTTAACCCTTTTTGTCTCAGTTTCCTCACCTGTAAAATGAACTGGAGAAGGAAATGGCAAACCATTTCAGTATGTTTGCAAAAAAATTCCAACTGAGGTCAAGAAGAATCAGACACCCCTGAAACAACTGAACAACAACACCTAGCACAAAATTTTTCTGTCACGTAGGGAGAACTCAGTGAGGAATGCTCTGTATTGAGATTGGCATCTGCTCTGCAAATGACTATCGTTCAGAGTAGTCTAGAGCGCTGAAAAGTTAAGTATCTTTCCTGGGGTCACATAATCAGGGAGTGTCAGAGGTAGAACTGGAAACCAGTTTTCCCTAACCCTGAGGCCAGCTTTCTATTCATTATTTCTTGCTGCCTCTCTAGAGTTATAGTTAGTATCTATATTTTATCCCTTTTTCAATGCGTTGCCCTCAGATTGTAAGCTCCTTGAGAGTAGGAGCAATAATACAAACTGTTTTCATGACCTTCACTATGTCTCAGCTGGGCGTATTGGAAGCAGTCAGTAAAATGATTGGTTGTTAGGTACTTAAATCTCTGCTCCTTGAGAATACACTTAAGATTCGTAGTTCCTCACTTTTTCTTACTTTTTTCCTCACTTTCGTCCTACTTTTTTTTCCAAAAAAGGAAATCTCCCCCCTCTTATTTGTTGAATGCTGAGATGTATTGCATATTTACTGATTCAGTTGCTAGGGGTGAGTGTCAGAAAAACCAAACCGAAAAGGAAATTACAAGAATATGGGGCAATTGCTTGGTCTGCAACTGGGCTTTCACAATATGTTCTGTATGTATGTGAATTGAATGAAGGAAACCAAGTGTCATGGAATTCAGAGGAAGCCCCTGTGGATGGCTAGTGGGCTCGGCTATGTTTCCAAACTCCTCAGAGAGGTCTCAAAACAATTGTGACCTCTCTTTTTCATTTCATGCTTTAGGAACTCCTCATTCTCTCCATCCACTTCAGCATATCTGACCTTTCTCTCTCTAGATGTTGTTCCTAATGTTAAAAATTCTTTTCCCAGCTAACCCAATGGTTGGGTAGGTTTTTTGTTTTTCTTTTGGAGAATTCTTCCACCAGACTCCTCACCCTGAAATAATTGTGATTTTCTATGTATATAACATATGTGTATGTGTATGCATATATAAGTCTGTTAAACATATACCTATGCATATACAATGTATATGTACATATATATGTTTTACCTATATATACATTCATCATACATATACAAGTACACATACATAACATTCTTGCAGGATATATTCCCCAAAGATAACATACCAATTGTATTGTAGATCATATCTCCCATCATTCATATACAGAAAAACAGTGGGTTTTTACTCACAGAAAAAAAGGACTTCTTTTCTCAGAAAGCTTTTCTAATGCTCTCCTTCCTACTTTGCTGACCCAAGAGAAAAAAGGATCATTCTCAAAACCTTGGTCACTGTCTGGTGGATTATTAGTTTCTAGAGACTGATGGCAATGGAAAGGACCTTGACAGAGGACCTGAGTCTTCTCTGCTTCTGTGTGTGACCACACCTAACCTACCAGAGCAAAATGAGTCATTTGTATTTGTTTTTAGTGATTGGAAATATTTTGATAATTATGATTATTAGTTCTGATTTCTGGGGTTCTTTTTGTTTTTTTTTCTTGGTGCATGTCACCTTGACTCTTAAAAGGCTTCAAGGGGAGGAAGGGTTGAATATGGAAGTGATATCTGATGCTGCATATATTTTGACAAAGCTTTCTGATACCCCCAGTGCTGCAGCAGTATTGCTTGAATATACAGGGAAGGGGGATGGGAGAAGTTTATCTCTCCTCTATATCAGAAAGAAACATGTACAGGGAATTATTTTGCTGAGTCTATAAGGGAGAATCAGGGTCACTGTGGTGTTTAAATTATGGAGCAAATGCTTCTGGGGTTATATTCTAGGGGTCTATACCATGGGACAGGGGCAGCTAGGTGACACAGTGTATAGAGTGAAGGACCTGGAGTCAGGAAGACTCTTTTTCCTGAGTTCAAATCAGACACTTACTAGCTGTGTGAGGCTGGGCAAATCACTTACCCTGTTTGCCTCAGTTTCCTCATCTATAAAATGAGCTGAAGAAGGAAATGTCAAACCACTCCAGTATATTTCCCCAGAAAACCACACATGGAGTCATGAAGAGTCAGACAAGACTGAAAATTGACTACACACCAATAACAAATACCATGGGATGTGGGTGAAAAGTTTTCTTAATGAGGTCATGCCGAAGCCAACGACAGAAACCTATTGGAGCAGAGTCCAAAGCGCATTTGTGATAGACGGGATTCCGCACTACAGCAATCAGTCTAATAGCAAACTATCTTACTGGAAAGTATTAATTGAAAGAAAAATTCTCACTTTTAAGTTTCCTCCTTATGACTTTGTGACAAAGCAAGACTGTGGGCTTCATTAGTTCCACACAGTCAAGGTAACTTCACGATTATCTGTCCTTTGATGAGGTAATGGTACTTATGAAACCTCTGCTTCATGACATCTCTGATTTTTTTAAGGACTGAACTCAAATTCTGTCTTTTGAAAGAAGCCATCCCAGACCCCCCAACCTCTTGAGTGTGAAAGTGAGTTCTAAGGTTATCTGACTATGGGAATATTGTTTATATATTGTGACCCCAATTGGTGAGTAACTCTGTTTTGCACAAATGAGATAACACATGCAAAGCACTTTGTATACCTTAAAGTAGTTCATAAAGGTTAATTGTCATGATCAAGGTTAAGATCCTCATTAGTATCATTGTTATCGAGGACAGGGATTGTTTTTGTGTTTTCACTTCTTTGTGTCTGCAGAGCCCAGCACAGTGCCTGGCACACAGTAAGTGTTTCAGAAATACTAGTTGATTGATTAATTATTCTTTTGACCTTTGGGAAAATAGAAGCACTGAGATGTGGTGGGACTTCACAGTTATCTGGAGACTGTTTTTCATATGCGCTAAGCTACATTCCCTTAGATGTAGTGATACTATCAGGCCTTTATCCCAAAGAAGTAAAAAGAATAAGAAAGGGATCTATATGCAAAAATAGATACAGATATAGATAGATAGATAGATAGATAGATAGATAGATAGATAGATAGATAGATAGACAGAGATATAGATCTGCGTGTGGGTGTGTACCCATGCTAGATAGTTTTGTGGTGGCAAAGATCTCCACATAAGGTGATGCCTCTCTATTGGACAATGCATAAATTAGGATGTACGACTGTAACGGAATATAATTATGTACTAAACATAGTGAAAGGATGAGTTCAGAGAAACATGGGAAAATTTGTGTGAATTAATACAGAGTGAAATGAGCAGAACCAGAAAAATATTTTATATAAGCAGCACTGTAAAAACACACAGCTTTGAAAGATTTAAGAATGCCTAGGTCCCTAGCATCTCCTATGTGGGTGACAATATTTTAGGTGATCTGGGCATGAGCCAACCCTCATCATACAGAGGATTCCAGAGTATTAAGGATGAAAACTGTTACCTTCTGAGATATAGATTTTTGGACTTGGGCTATGTGGGAATTTGTTTTGTTTGACTATGAATGTTAGTTAACAAGTTTTTTTTTTCTTTTCCCCTTTTCACTTAGAGGTGAGAGGGAGAGAAAATAAATACTTGTTAATTTAGAAATTAAATTAAAATTTTACAAAACTTTAAATCCCAGACACTTCTCTTGTTTGTCCCCCTGTTCCCTCCCCCCCTTCCACTACCATGTCCTCTCTTCTCTCTGTGTCCCTGGATAAAATAGTGCAAGTCAAAAGGGAAGGTCACTCCTTGGACAACAGGATTCTGATCTTTGCTAAAGGCATTGCCTAGTAAGTGAGAGCTCTAGGGAAGGACAAGAACCCATTTAGAGCATGTATTACAAGGACATTTCACAAGGCATAGACAACAGAGACTAAGCATTCTCTGGCTAATGGCACATGGTCAATAGATTCTACCAGCTTATAAGAAAAATTATCTGTGTTTTAATATAAGTCCTACAAGGGCACCTTTCTATGTGACCTAGTGTGGTGTTCTGTGCCACAGATACGCAGGGGCTAACTCCTACCCAATTTCAATGAAAGAACCTGTGTGAATGCATAGAAAGGCCAAATTATCCATGATGAATTATCCATGTTTAATTAGAAGCCTCCTGTCCTTCACTTATCATGAATTTCTCTATTACTGGAAATTCAAAGCCCTTTTACTAAATAGGCCAGTCCAATAATTCGCATTTCCTTTTTTACTTATTCATACATCTATAATGGGAGCATTTATGCATTCTAAATAAGTAGCAAAATGACTAAACCTGTAGCATTAAAGGATGAAATGTCGCACTCTTGAAAAGATGCATTGTGTTTACAGACAGGAGATAGAAAGAGAAGGTGGAGGTGAGGTGTGGAGGGTGGAGGTGGCAATCACCAGCATGCTCCAGCCAAATGCAGACTTTAGAAAGAGAGAGTGCTTAGGTTTTCTTTGCTCACCTATCAGAATAACTGCTTTTCTGCCAGGTCTCTCTTATGCAAGAGTAGGGAACAAGGTAATGCCATGATAGGATTTCTAACAGCAGTTAGAACCAGACTTTCCTGGCAGAGGGAAGATGCTGTGTCTGCACACCCCTCCCCCAAACCCTCCCCTGCCCCTTAACCCTTTCTTCTCTCTCTCTTTCAATGAAATGACTTTGGATGCAATCAGTTTCTGGGCTAGGGGTCCAGTTTAGAGGCATGGTCCAGGACAGGAGTGGATGAGGAGGATCAATGCTAGAGGCATCCCTCAGTTCCCTGGGTGTCCATATAGTGATTTTCAATCACCTGGCCAATACTTTTATGTGTTTCTGTGCTTTCCTCTCTATGTCAGGGTGTGATAAAGCTGGGTCCTTCATAGCTGGAATAGAAGAGAATGGAATCCACCCTCAAAAAGTGAGAATCTCCCATTACCTAACTCTCTTAGAGGTCTGTTTAAACAATAGAGGGTTCAGATAACTCAACTGTGTCAACTGACAATATTTTAAGGACAATTTCTATAATTTTAGTATAATTTGTTGTAATTTTTGTACCTGTGCCAATGCGATTTAAATACAAGTAATTAAAATGAAATAAAAATATTCATCCTGCTATGTCTATGACAGTGTGTCCAAATGTACTGCATTATTTGATGTAACTTGATCCTTCAGAGCATTCTTAAACTCTAGTCCTTTAACACTTTTATGGGTCATAGGCAAATTC